>NC_056731.1:1431246014-1431251014 GCF_019279795.1 Protopterus annectens | reverse complement strand
CCACCCCTATAGTGCCTTTTTTAGGCAAGGTTCAAATGACAAATTCACCACTGTGACTGGTACAAGCAAGCAAAATCTGAGGGTAATGCTACTCAGTGCTAGAAGTCTAAACCTCAAAATGCACTCACTCGAGGCACTCCTTAAAATGGAGAACATTGACATCTGTGCAGTGACAGAGACCTGGTTCAAGGCTCCAGAGAGCACCCCTGCATTACCAGGCTATAATTCATACCACAGCTTTCGGCCACCTAACCTAGACCGAAACACTAAAGGAGGAGGTGTGTCCATGTTTATTAAGGATATCCACACCTCCGGGCTAGTTGCTCAGCATAATGCATCCGAGATTATCCAAGTGCAACTAACTCTAGGCAAGACCACAATCCAAATTGTAGCTTGCTACAGATCCCTCACCATGCCCCAGGATTTCTACTCCTCATTTCTTGATACACTGAAAAATATTAAGGTATAACCCAACTCCCTAATAATGAGCAATTTCAACTATCCCACTATTAACTGGGAAAACTACTCGTGTACCAACTCTTTTGCTCAATGTTTTCTGGAATTCATAAATTCCAGTGCTTTGGATCAACTTATTCACACCCCCACCAAGGGCAGCAATATCCTAGACCTCATCATTACCAACATGGGTGACCGGTGATCCACACCACAGGTCAATTCCTCATTGGTCAGATCAGCTAATCACCCTAGACATCCACATCCCGCCCCCACCCCCCATTAGGGAAACCACCGTAAAATATTTCTCCAAAGCCAACTTCATGCTTCTTAAGACAGAAGTGGCAAACTTCACGACACCAATGCAGACAGACGATAGAGATACGACTGCTGAATCCTACACAAATGCACTTTATAAGCACTTACACGAATGCATGGATCGTGCTATCCCTAACAGAACTAAGATGCTATCCTCCAAAAAAAGGAAGCCAATCTGGTGGTCCCCTGCCATAAACAAACTACAACAGAAGAAAGAAACTGTTGCAAAAAAAGAGTAAAAATCTCATGATTGGAGGAACTCCCTGGTCAGCCTCAGTAAGAAGCTGAGATCCCTCATATAATCCTCCAAAGCTAGTTATGAAAACAAAATTGCCACTGATTCTAAAGAGAACCACAGAGCATTCTATATCTATGTCAAGAATCTTAATGGCAACACTCAGATCTGCTCTGAGTTACAGCACAATGGCACTAAATATACAGAACTAACTGATATTGCCAACATCCTGGGAGATAGGTTCAGTGCTAACTTTAAGCCCCTCTCACCCCCTAAAGGGGCCAATCTCTATACCGGAAGAATGCAAAGTTCCTGTAATCACAGCTACACAGGTAAAAACCACACTCTCCAAAGCCAAGAACATAGCATCCATGGGACCTGACAACATACTAGGCTGCATTCTACACGAACTACAGACTGGACTGACACCCCGCCTAAGTACCATGTTCAGTCATAGCCTCAACTCAGGCTTTGTGTCCACTGAATGGTGCACAGTGACAGTTATCCTACTCCACAAAGGGGGAGCCACCACGGACCCCGGGAACTACCACCCCATTAGTCTGACAAGCCTGGTCTGCAAGGCCATTAAACGTATCATCATGGAATTTATAAACAAAGACATTGGTAATCTCCAAACTCTGGACCCCACCCAGATGGGGTTTGTAAAAGGCAGATCATGTCTCCTAAACCTGACAGACTTCCATGAAGCAGTCACCAAAGCCGTAGACAAGGGTGAGGTGGTTCACACAGCCTATCTAGATCTCACCAAGGCTTTCAACACCATCCCCCCACTCTGGAATTATAGATAAACTCACTAAACTAGGTATAAATCCCTATGTCACAAGATGGGTTGCCAACTGGCTCATTGACAGAACCCACACTGTGAAAGTAGCAGACTCCAAATCTGACTTCAGACCAGTGACAAGTGGAGTACCACAGGGTTCAGTCCTGGGTCCTCTCCTGTTTGGTATCTACTTCTCTGAAATACAGGCTAATACAGAATGTCTTTGGCTAACTAATTTTGGTGATGACTGCAAACTAGGAGCCATGATCGAAACTCCTAACAATGTGGAAATCCTACAAAAGGGCCTCACTGAGACAGATGCCTGGTGTCAAAGCCACGGCCTCAAGCTCAAAGCCAAAAATTGCATTGTCATCCCCTTTGGTAAAAACTCTGTACACATAAACTACCACATAGGCGATAGTCTACTTAACACCGAAAGTATGATAAGAGACCTTGGGACACAGGTGGAGAGTAGTCTCTCCTTTGATAATCACATTGCCACAGTAGTCAGGAAATCCTTCTACATGGCACACCTCATCACAAAAGTTTTCTCATCCAGGAAAAAAAGAGGTCATTTTTCCCCTCTACTCGTAACTCATTAGACCCATTATACAGTATAACACCCCTTTTGGTATGTACCTCACAAGACATCTACAACAACTGGAAAGGCTGCAGAAATACCTCACAAAGAGGATTACCAACCTCAAACAGATGCCCTATGCAGACAGTCTCAAAAAACTCCAGCTTTACTCGATTGCATTTCGTCTACTCAGAGAAGATCTCTGCCTAACATACAAAGCTATGTCAAACTCAGAGCTGTTGGATATGCTCCACTTAAAGAAATCCCAATCCCTCTGAGCTACACGCTCTAGGGACCTAAACCTTGTCACCACAATAAACAGAACATGCTGGAGGGATAGAGTCCTGTCCCAGAGACTTTCCATGCTCTGGAACAAACTACCTATCTATATCAAACAAAGCTCCTCATTAGCACTCTTCAAGAAAAAATTGATGATTGGATGAGAAATAAGAAATTCACCTCGGGGATCACTTCTGTGGCTCTGCTCGACAGGGGCACAGGAAAATAATTTTCTTGGGTGGCGAAAGCCAGGGTACCTTTTTGGCTAGGCTTATATAGACCCTAGGGCCAATAGCCTAGTATCTACCTATGAACCTATACAATGCTACACATGAGGAGATTAGAGCACCTAAGAGAACACTGGGGTAAGTATATTTGTGTGAGAATGTCCAGCTTTTAATATTAAAAGCAGTATACATTCAATTTTATATAGTATAAAGACTTTCGGCTTTTTCCGGTTAGGGGTTGCCACAGTGAAACTCCGGTCCACTCAAGATTGGCAGTAGATTATTACGGTGCTGAGTTGCCAGACCATGCCCAACCTTCAAAGAAGGCACACCCATTCACGCTCGCACCTACCTGCATGTCTTTAATGCCACTTGACCGCGGCGAGGACATGCAGAGTGACGTTAAAGACATGCAGGTAGGTACAAGCATGATTGGGTGTGCCTTCTTTGAAGGTTGGGTGTCGGGCTGGCAACACAGCACCGTAAAAATCCACTGCCAATTTTGAGTGGACCAGAGTTCCGCTGTGGCGAACCCTAACTGGGAAAAGCCAAAAGTCTTTATACTGTATAAAATTGAATGTTTACTGCTTTGAATATTAAAAACTGGACATTCCCACACAAATGTACTTACCCCAGTGTTCTCTTAGGTGCTCTAATCTCCTCATGTGGAGCATTGTATAGGTAGATACTAGGCTATTGGCCCTAGGGCCTATATAAGCCTAGCCAAAAAGGTACCCTGGCTTTCGCCACCCAAGAAAATTATTTTCCTCTGCCCCTGTCGAGCAAAGCCACAGAAGTGATCCCCGGGGTGAATTTCTTATTTCTCATCCAATCATCAAATTTTTTCTTGAAGAGTGCTAATGAGGAGTTTTGTTTGATATAGACAGGTAGTTTGTTCCAAAGTATGAAAAGTTTCTTGGACAGGACTCTATCCCTCCAGCATGTTCTGTTTATTGTGGTGACAAGGTTTAGGTCCCTAGAGCGTGTAGCTCGGAGGGATTGGGATTTCTTTAAGTGGAGCATGTCTAACAGCTCTGGGTTTGACACAGCTTTGTATGTTAGGCAGAGATCGCCTCTGAGTAGACGATATGCAATAGAGTAAAGCTACAGTACACCTTACGTAAATTAATGCCATTCCTGTGATAACATCCATAGTTCAAAGATAGCAGTATCACTGTTAAATATTATTAGTGTGTGTGTGTGTGTGTGTGTGTATCTCGGCATTCTACATATACTTGGAGAAGTAGCTCAATATGTAAAGTTGTGCTTCCCATATTATGGTGATCGTTTGGGTTCATTTCTCCACCTTCCACATGTACTCTGATAATATCTCAGTTGAGGTGTCTTTTTTATTACAATAAGTACGTAATTAGATATGAGAAATATGAGCAACATTTTTGGTGGGTGGACATTTGTGTGACATAGGCAAGATTCATGAATGCCTACACTAAGAGTACACCAT
The DNA here is from genome assembly GCF_019279795.1 of Protopterus annectens. Lineage (NCBI taxonomy): Eukaryota > Metazoa > Chordata > Ceratodontiformes > Protopteridae > Protopterus > Protopterus annectens. The sequence continues at coordinate 1,431,246,676 of NC_056731.1, read as the reverse complement.
TCTGAGTGAATAGACAACTGAAGCATAAGTTCCACCATCTTCCGCCAAATTTGCAGCCTTAAATATTAAGGGGGATTCATAACGGTTATCACAATGTGTAGACTACATCTATACTTAGCATAATCTTTAAGAGTGAACAGACAGCACAAAAAATGTGGTAGGGCTTTTTTTGAGCGCAGAACATGTACACATAGTGTACACAGTGTAGGCATTCAGGAATTCAGCCTATTTTTATCAATATACTTGTTTAATTTGCTTATAACCTGTGATGGATATGTGTGCCTGAGCACCATACTTTCTTTGTATATGTACATTTGTCTCAGGCATCCCTTTACTGCCTCTTGGACTACAGACCTCCTGTTGATTTGTCCATGTGGTTGCCTTTCAAAATGTAGGTGGTAATGGCAGTGGTTTCAAGTCCTCCCTTCTACTGCCTATGGTAACAGCATTGCTAAACTGAGAAGCGTGTTTGTTCTTTATTCAAGTATTTTAGATGTAACTTAAACAAACAAGTGCATATAAACTTTTTTGTATTTCTCTCTCCCCCCCCACCCTCTGATAAATTTGTTTCTGTCTATGTACTTCACAATTATACTTAACAGACTCAAGACCTGCCCCTATCCCTCTCGTAAAGCCTGTCAGCCCCCCCCCACAGGTGGCAG
>NC_056731.1:1431163514-1431243514 GCF_019279795.1 Protopterus annectens | reverse complement strand
GAACATAAAACACCAGGGTCTGAGAATTTGGCCTTACCCCATTGCTGTGTGATCTTGGAGTTTATAAATATAATATGCAGGGGGGTGTGGGTGGTGCAGAGGGGCTTGCAACCTCCAAAACCCAAAAGTTATGTGCTTAGCATAACGATAAAAAAAGGGGAGATGAGGATCACTGCCACTCTTTAATGGCTGCCTTTTGAAGAAACTTGATTACCAGGGGAACTGGAGTATATGTGTAGCAGAGACCTGGGGGTCAAGCATACAGAAGAGCATCTCTAGGTGGCTGCCTCTGAGGAGGGACTAAGGCATAATAATGTTGCATTTTGTGTTGAAGGGGGAAGCAAAAAGGTCGCAACATGGATTTCCCCAGCGCTGAAAAATGTGAGCTGCTACTCACAGATTCTGAGACCTTGTGAGGAAGAGAATAATATTCCTAATCAGTTTAGCTGACAGAATGTTTATTTATTTTTACATTTGTTAACTGGGACAGTCCAACTGGATATATGTCCATTTTAAGTGGAGGCCTGGGGAGAAAAGCTCCAGAGCAGTAAAATCATTAACAAGAGAAAGACACGTTAACCAAAAGGTTCAATAAACAAAACATAGAGTGCACAATCTTTATACTTCTTATAGAAGTATAGTACATATAATATAGTGAGTTAACCAAAGAGTGTATTTGCCAACATTCAAAGGCTACATAAATATATACATGTTATAGAGGTGTTTAACAGCAAGTATAGCAGGAAGATACAGTAGAAAACATCATAACTCATTTCTACACGAGAGACATACTCTGTCCTTTAGGTTTCTTTACAATGTTCAGTGATACTATTACCCCATGCAGACATTACAAAAGCAGTAGATAAGCTGTTACTCTAGTAGCTAGAAACAGAGACATATGAGTTACTATCCAGGGGTAGTACAGGTACATAATCTGTGATTCAGGAAGCGTGTTTTTTGTAGTTTTTTGAACTGGGTGGTGGAGTTGTTATTTATTATGTGTGCTAGAAGGGAGTTCCAGAGTTTAGAGATGAAGTGGCTATAAACGGATCTACCTGCCTCATTTTTAAAGTTTGTTACCTTAAGGAGGTGTTGGGTACTTGATCTCAGGGATCTGGTAGTGGTGTAAGGCTGTAGTAGTTGCTGCAGGGCTGGTGTGTTGCCTGGATGATGCAGTACATTGTGAGCAAGTGCTAGTTGGTTGACTTGAAGGGTCAGAAGAAGTTCTAGCCAACTGAGTTTTTTTAGGCTTTCACAATGGTGAATTTTAGAAGGTGATCCTGTGGCGAATCTGGCTATTTTATTGTAGCAGCTATCTAGTTTGTTGAGCTTAGTTTTTCGGAAATTGGTAAGCATGGGGGGGGGGGCATAAAGTGGGGTCGATAGGAGGTGTGTCCCGGCTGTGGTGACCTTAGAGTGACTGGTGAGAAATTTGATTGTTGCGATAGAGTAGGCCTATTTTTCCGTGGACTCTCTTTATGGTCTGGGAGATATGAATATCAAATTTAAGGCTATTGTCAATTTTGAGACCTAGTAGTTTGGCGTGACTGCTGAGTGTGATGGTGGTGGTGTTATGAGAGGAGATTGAAAAGTTAGATGAGGAGGGTGGAGATCTGTGAGGGCTGAAGAGGAGTAATTTAGTTTTGGTTAGGTTTAGAATGAGGTTTTGGTTAGTGATCCATGTTTCTGCCAGGAAAAAGCATTCTTGTGTTAGGGAGAGGAGGTGGTCAAGGGAGTTGGCTGCACAGATAATGGTGGTATCATCTGCATATTGGACTATTGAGGCTTTGGGTATGGTGGATGGTAGTTGATTAGTAAATAGGTTGAAGAGTAGATGACCCAGGATGGAGCCTTGGGGTACCCCTAGGGAGACAGGCAGTAAGGGAGAAAGCTAATTTTGCCATTTTACAGCTTGTTGCCTACCATTTAGGTAGCTCTTAAACCAAAAAATAGCAGATAAGCTGAGATTTAGGGTGGTTAGTGTATGGAGCAGTTTTTCATGGTTGACCATGTCAATGGTTTTAGATAAGTCTAAGAGAGTTGCAGATACTAGCAGTCCAATGTTTCTGTGCTTATTAATGGTATTAGTGAATGATGTAAGTGCAGTGGTGGTGCTATAGAAGGGTCTGAAACCATGTTGCTGAGTGGATAGTAGTTTGTTTTCTAAGAGTTACTTCATCAATTGCACGTGGACAACCTTCTCTAGAAGTTTTGATAGGGGGGATAGTATAGCTATGGGTCAATAGTTACTAAGTTCCACAGAAGTACCCCATTTGTGCAGTGGTGTAATATGTGATATTTTCCAAAGATGGGTACTTTACACTCTAACATAGATCTGTTTATTAATATGGAGACAGGGTAGGCTATTGCTTCAGCTGCTAGTTGCAGATATTTGGAAGGTAGCTTATCGGCGGCTATAGAGGCTGGTCTAAGTTTTAGGAGTAATTTTTTTTATGATTTTGGTTGGCACTGGGTTGAAGGTGAAGATGGGGTAACTGAGATTTGTTTTGGGTGAAGAGAGTGTTTTAGTTGGGGATGGGTTGTTGGGGCTTAGTTGGCTGTTGGCTAGGTTTTCGATAGTTTCTGTGAAGAATTTGTTGAGCTGAGTGGGGATGTTGTCATGGTTATTCACTATTTTGGGGGTGGGGGTGGTTGTTTTCCCTGGTTGTAGTACAGTATTGACAGCAGCCCAGAACTTTTTTGAGTTGTTAATATATTTATTCTGCATATTTTGGTAGTAGGAGATTTTGTCTATTTTAATAAGTTTGACTTTGTTACGTAACTGACGGTAGGTTTGTTTGTCTATTTGGGATTTGCTTTTATGATAGTTTGTCCATGCTTTGTTCCTATCTCAGAGTAATGTTTTAGTATTTAAAGTTAGCCAAGGTGCATGTTTAGTTCTGATTCTTGTAGTTCTAGGAGGGGCATGGTGGTTAAGTATGTTAATGAAGGCAGTATTGAAGTATAGTACTGCTTCATCAAGGTCCAAAGTTTTTAGGGGGGTCCAGTTACATAGTTTTAGGTCATTATTGAAGTTGAGTTGGTTGAAGTTATTTCTATTCCTACATTCCTTGACAGTTTCTTGGGTCAGTTGGGGAGTTTTGCTTCTTATCAGAAATGTAGGTAGGTGGTCACTGAGGGCAGCTGGCAGGCAGCCAGCGTGAGATATGTGGGAAGGATGAGATACTAGTATCCAGTCTAGTACAGACTGATGTTTGGATCTTTTGTCTTTTCTGGTGGGGGAAGTTATTAGTTGGGTTAGTCCATGTAGGTTGATATGGGAGATGGGGTTTAGACTGGAGCAGTTGTCCCAGTCAATAATAAGGTCGCCTAATAGGATGTTTTCTTGGGGAAGGGTGTTGGGTTATCCATTCTTGTAATTTTTCTGTGATGGTAATATTGTTCCCTGGGGAGATGCAGCATCCTATAATGTTGATGTATTTATGTGGGTTAAGTTTCAGTTTAGTGAGGATGAGTTCAGTGTTATCTATGTCTGGAGTTGTTATGTCTAGTTTTTCTAAGATAAGGTGAGTTTTATATATTATTGCTACTCCTCCACTCCTTCTTCCTACTCTGTCATTTCTGATTATATTGTAGCCTGGTGCTGTGATTTAATTATCTTGAATTAGGGGCTTAAGCCAGGTCTCTGTCAGAATGACAACATCTGGATGGTAAAAGGAAATTAAGGCATGGAGGTCATGGACCTTATTTAAGATGCTTCTAATATTTAGATTTATGATGAGGAGTGAGTTTGTGGGCCTTTGGAGTAGGGTTGTAGTTAGGTCTGGGATTGGTCTATCTGGACTGAGTGGGCCTGGTTTGGGGTGTATGTCACTGCAGCATACTAGTGCTGTTTTAAGGTGTACATAACGTTTAATTAGTTTGTTGATGAGTTTTATGTAATTAAGAGTGGTGTGGGATTGGCTATTTGATGGGCATAGCTTGTGTCTGATGTGGTGGATTATGGTGGTGTGATAGTTGTATGGGGTTAGCTGTAAATAAGGTATTGGGGGATGTTCCTTTGTAAGGAATGAATAGTGTGTAGGTAAGTGGTGTTTGGTAATTGGTAATGGTGGTTAGCAGAGTGAGAGAAGTGATGCAAATGATATATAGTAGGAGTTGAGTGTGTGAGGGTTGAGATGGTGATATCATGGTGTAGGGGTGAAATACCTAGTGTCAACCAATAACCCCAAAACCCACAGCTATTATTCAACAATATGATCCCACCAAAAATATGATAAATAAAAGTCAACTAGGCTAACACCAAAGGCTAGTCACTGTAGTTATAAATGATCAAGTGTTAAAAAGCATCCAGCAAATAAGATTCTTATATCAATTAAAGCAAGAATGTACATGCTTTAAGCATTTAGATAAGGTTACAAAAATATTGTTATACAATTACCTTTGGCTTCAAATAAACATGGGTAGGTAATAATTCTGGAGGTCAGAGCAGATAACATATGGTTTTACTTATGGAACTTGGAAGAGTCTTAAGAAAGTTAATAAAATGAGTGCTGAGAGTATGAAGTCTGGCAGTTAATACAGTGGATTGAAACCATGAACCACTGGCAAGCTGTTTCTTGAAGTCCAGGGCTTGATTTCCATAGCCTTCATCTTCCTGCTGTGTGACTCAGTGAGCTAACAGACCAGGCAATGCACTGGGGTTTTGGCAGGCTGGGATAGTCTCTTAGGTGAACTATTACTCCAAAATGAGAAGTTATGTACCTACCATAACGTTCCATGTTAGTTGTCTTCTCTCGCCTTCTTTCTTGCTTGATGGGTTCGGAGCCGATCCTCGGCTCTGACTCGGCACTTGCTAAGCTTGAGAGTCACTTTTACCAGCTCGAGGCAGCCCCATATCCCATGATGCAAGGCGGTAAGTACCCAGATCTCGTTTGCCGCTTCGCTGATGAGGTCCTCCTTTTACCAGCTCCTGGTAAGTGATTTTTACATTACTATTTTTGCCCCTTTTCTTCTAAAACTTTAAAATTTATAGTTTTAACACAGTTGTAGTCCCTTTCTGACTAGAAATTCCCTGTCTCCTTAAAACTTTTAGTCAGACTTCTCCCATCCCACCCCCCCCCCCTTGTTAAGGTGTGTGTGTGTGTGTGTGTGTGTGTTATTGATAGTTTTTTTTTGGGATATATAATTTAATTTCTTGGACTGGTGTTATGTATGTGTATTATTCACCATGTCTAAGGAAAGGGTCTCAGGCTTTAAGAAGTGTGACTCGTGCTGTCAGAAGATGTCTCTGACAGACGGTCACACTTCTTGCCTTTACTGCCTGGGGCCTCTTCACCTGCAGGACTCCTGTGCTATATGTCACTCTTTTAGCCACAGAGTCCTGCAGGAAAGAAGAAATAAATTGATTTTGAGGGGCCTTCTTAAGCCGGAGGGCTCTCCGGCCAAGTCGGCCCCATCTAAGACTTCAAAGTCTTCCAAGGCCCAGGCTTCTGTGTCCAAGCCTGTGGCCTCGGCTCCGACTCTTTTAGAGTCGAGATCGGCTCCGGCTGGAGCCGATTCTGGTTTACTCAAACCTTCGGCACCGATGGCTATCGGTGCCGATTCTGGTTCGACCACTTCGGTGTCGGCTCCGATCGGTTCCGACCACCATGTGGCTCAGGCATCGGTGTCGGCTCCGATCGGCTCTGACACCCTTACTTTTATGGCTGTATCGGCTCCGGCTGGAGCCGATGCATCGAAGCTACCTGTCGGTGCCGATAAGTTGTCGGCTCCGACAGTTTCTGTGGTTTCATCGGCTCCGATGGTTCCTTCGAGGAAGAGGTCTAGGTCCCCTTCCTTGGAGCCGATACTCTCGGCTCCGGCTTCGCCTCTCCTCTCGGAACGGAGCCATCGGAGCCAATCTTCTAGGTCATCCAGGCTTTCTGACCATGATTTAGAGAGAGTGGTCAGTAGATTACTAAAATCACAGGCACTGGCCCAAATGCTACATAGTCCATCTCAGCAGACGACTATTAGTCCACACCCCATTGCAGTTCCTCCTTCGACTCTACCCCAGAGTTTGGAGTTGGAGTCTTTGGGAATAGTTTCTGCTACGGCTGAGGGACAGATACCCCCTTCTGCTCCCTCAGCCTCTACTCTTATTTCCTCTTCGAGACCTTCCTTAGAGGGATTCGGTGGCCGGGCTTCCCTGGTCTCCTCCGAGGGGGTGAGTGGCATCGGACCCTTGTCCGACCCCGCTCTTCCCCTTGGAGCCTCGGCCTTGTTGAGCTCGGCTCCGACATCTGCCTCGGAGCCTTCCTTTTCGGTGGGTCCTGGAGTTCCTAGCTCTTCGGAGCGGGTTCTCTCAGACCTCCCAGGGAGGGGAGCCTTCGAGGTGATGAAGAGTGTGCTGGCCACTGGACTCAGCCAGCAGTCTGTTCCCTTAGCTCCTCCCTCTATAGTGCCTGTTGACATCTCTGCCACTTCTCTTGCTCCCGGACCCAGAGATCCTCCGCCTCAGGTTTCCCCACTGGGAATATTCCCCTCTTCCGAGGATTTTCCTGATTTGTCGGGAGATCCTCCGTGGAAGAGGATTTGTAAGAGGAAACACGTAGACTCCCCCGAGTCTATCACTTCGGATACTGACTTAGATGAGTCAGAGGGATCCCCAAGATCCCCCTCTGAGGATGTCTCCTTCTCAGACATCCTAGAACTCCTTAGACAGAGGGGAAACTGGCCCACCAACAATACCTCTGAGGATGAGTCAGTATACCTGGAGGCGTTTGGATCTCGGCCCTCCACCTCCTGGGTGTCTCCGCCTTTCGACCCCCTTATGCAAGTTATGGCTCGAAAGGCGTGGGCTGCTCCTGACTCTGTAGAGCCAGTCCCTAGGAGGCCTTCTAAATTTATTACTGCCCCGTCGGACAAGCAATTCCTCACAAAAGGTGTCCCCGCTGATGCCATGGTGGTGGCGGCTGCCACTAAGAAGGAACTTGCAGATCCTTCCGTACCTGTCCATCCTCCTAATAAGGACTCTAGGACCATGGATAGATATGGTAAGCGGATGTTTTCTTCAGCGACCTTTGCTATGCGTTCGCTGAACTACCTATGTCACTTCACCAGACTCCAGAGGGATATCCTTAAGGAGCTAGGTGAAGTAGTACAGGATCCTACAGCTGCAGGGGCTCAAGAAAAAATTGCTTCGCAGCTAGGAACCCTTAACTCCATTGCTAACTCCTCCATGCGGCTGATATCATATGCTGCTGATGGAGCGAGTAGAGCCGCAGGTACAGGTGTGGCTCTTAGACGCCAAGCCTGGATGCGGCTCTGTAATTTTGCAGATCCCTTTAAGGCTTTGTTTGGCCCTCAAGTGAAGGAAACGTTGACCAGGTGCGAGCAGGACGGCAAAACTCTTTCTGCCGTAGGAGTCCATTTTTCCACCCCTTCTAGACCTTACCCCAAAGGACAGAAGGGTGGCAAAATGTGGTTCCACAAATCCCAAGGAGTCACGCCGGATTCACGTGGTCAGTTTACCCCTAGAGGCAGAGGGGGTAACAACAACAGACGCCGCTCTAGAGGCAGAGGGGGTCCACAAAACCAGGGAAACAGGGAGTCTCTCTCTGACAAGCCCTTTCAGCATCCCTGAGATGTTGCCTGGCTGTCCCGCCTTGGAGGCAGTCGGGGGAAGACTATCGCTGTACCCAGAAGCCTGGCGTTCCCTCACTCAAGACAGATGGGTACAGTCGATCATATCCGAGGGTTACAAAATTCCTTTTGAGGAAAGTCCTTTCTATCCCTCAAATTCCCTTCCAGATGTACCACCCGGTCTAAGGGAAATTGCAGAGTTAGAAGTCTTAAAACTACTGCAAAAAAGAGCCATTCAGACAGTTACAACAGATCATTCAGAGCCCGGAATCTACTCAAGGTTCTTTTTGGTCCCAAAAAAGACGGGAGACTGGAGACCAATATTGGATCTCAGCAGACTCAACAAGTCTGTGAGGAAGACAAGATTCCGAATGGTCACTCTTCAGTCAATACTGCCCTTCTTACAGAAGGACAACTGGATGTGCTCAATAGATCTTCAGGATGCGTACTATCACATAAAAATTCACAGACGCTCCAGGAGATTTCTCCGCTTTTGGCTGGGGTCCAGTCATTTCCAGTTCAGAGCCCTGCCCTTTGGTCTCACTACAGCCCCCAGAGTGTTCACCAAATGCATGGCAGTGGTCACGGCTCACCTGAGACGCCAAGGATTCCAGGTGTTTCCGTATCTCGATGACTGGCTCCTTTCAGCCACCACCAGGCATCAGCTTGTTCAAGCCAGGGATTACACAATAAATCTTTGTTCTCATTTGGGCATCTCGATCAACTTCAAAAGTCATCCTTGTTGCCCTGCCAGTCTATTACTTTCATAGGCAAACTTAAACACTGTTCGGATGTCAGCTACCCTTACAGATCAAAGAGTTTCAGACATTCAAAGTCATGTCAGGATCATTCTAGCCAACAAGAAAGTACAGGCCAGAATGGTTCTAAAGGTATTAGGCCTCATGGCTGCGGCCATTACTCTTCTTCCCCTGGCTCGCTTCTACATTCGCCTTCTTCAGTGGATGTTGTTCACTCAGTGGTCTTACCAACAACTTCCAATGCGTCACCAAATACTGGTGACACAGATTTGCAAGAATCATCTTGCTTGGTGGATCACTTCTCCCCAGATTCACCAAGGCAGACACTTTGTACCCCCATCCCCGGTAGCCACTGTCACCACGGATGCCTCCCTGATCGGGTGGGGGGTCATTATCAGGGCAGGATGGTTCATGGGACGTGGCAACCGTTCGAATACCACCTGCACATAAATGTCCTAGAGATGAGAGCAGTGCTTTTAATGTTGCAAGCCCTCAACGACTTTCTTCCCGTAGGGACAATTGCAGTCCACACAGACAACATGTCTGTAGTTTGGTATATCAACAAACAGGGCGGAACCAAGTCCTACCCCTTGTGTCGAGAAGCGCTCAGACTTTGGTAATGGGCGATCTCCTCTCATCGGTTTCTGGTAGCAACGCATATCCCTGGGAAAACCAACATTTTAGCGGACAGATTGAGCAGAGCTATTCTCATGCCTCACGAGTGGTCTCTCAAGCAATCTATAGTGGAAGAGATTTTTCTGGAATGGGGTCGCCCATGTTGCGATTTTTTTGCTACTCCCCAAAACAGCAAATGCCCAGACTTCTTCTCTCTCTTCCCTCTGCCAGGCCATCCCCCCAGAGACGCTTTGACCCAGGATTGGCCCCAGGGACTTCTTTATGCCTTTCCTCCTTTTCCTCTGATCCCTCAAGTTATCCAGAAAGCAACCGTTTTGAGAGCCAAAATGATTCTCATTGCTCCTTATTGGCCTCGACAAATTTGGTTTCCGTTCCTCCATCGTCATCTTTTGGTGCAGCCGTGGCATCTGGACCCAGTGCCAGATCTTCTGATTCACCAATCCGGTCAGCTGCACCGGTCTATCCCTTCTCTCAACCTCACAGCATGGTTGCTCCACTTCCTTCCTTAGCCAGGCTTCCTTTGATCTCTAAACCCGTTAGAGACATTCTAGTAGCTTCCTTAAAATCCTCTACCAGGAGGATTTATACAAGCAAATGGAAGCGTTTCTCTTATTGGGCTAAAGCCAAGAATATTGATCCCTTCACTGCTCCAGTTCAGGCAGTTTTGGATTTCTTAGCGGAGGTTTTTCATGCAGGCTCCTCTTCTTCTACAGTTAGAGTTCAATTGGCTGCTATCTCGAACTTTCATGTCGGGTTCGCAGATCACAATATTATGTCCCACAGGCTTTGTAGAGCCTTCTTGAAAGGAATTTTCCTCCTGAAGCCTCCAGTCAGGAGTCCTCCTCCTCAATGGGATCTAAATTTAGTGCTGACATCCTTGATTCTTCCCCCCTTCGAGCCAGCTGTTTCTTGCTCCCTGAAATTTCTTTCATGGAAAACCTTATTCCTGGTAGCTATTACATCGGCCAGGAGGGTGTCTGAACTTCATGCTCTTTCTGTTCGCCCCCCCTATTTGGTCTTTCACAAAGACAGAGTATCATTGAGAACTAATCCGACCTTTTTGCCTAAGGTCGCCTCAAAGACTAATTTAAATCCTAACAGATCGGAACAAAAACTACATTATCTTGATGTCCATCGACAACTCAGATATTATTTGGACAGAACTAAACAATTTAGGAAATCCGATCAACTCTTTGTTTCCTATGCTGATAACAAGAAAGGCCTTCCTGTCTCAAAAGTGACCTTATCTAGATGGCTTTCTTCTGTCATCTCTGAAATTTATCGGCTCAGGGGAAAACAGCTGTGCTCAAAACCTAAAGCACATTCAACCAGAAGCTTAGCTACTTCTACAGCCTTTCAAGCTAGACTTCCTTTAGACACTATTTGTGCAGCGGCCACTTGGGCCACTCCTCATACTTTTGTTTCCCATTACAAATTGGACTTGGCCTCCAGGGACAGAGCCAGTTTTGGCTCTACAGTCCTCAAGAGTCTGTTCCATTGAGCCACCCAGGATAGAGGTGCTAGGGACGCGGTCCCATCAAGCAAGAATGAAGGCGAGATTGACAACTTAACATTGAGAAGTTATGTACCTACCATAACGTTCCATGTTAGTTGTCTTCTCTCGCCTTCTTTCTTGCGGCCCTCCCTCCTTCCCCCAGGCCTAGACAGACCATTCTCTACAAGGAGTTATGATGCTGAAGACCATACAGAGCTGGTCCTTCTTCCATCCTGCAAGTTTTTCTTTCTTCCTTCTTCCTTTGGGAAGTGTTTATGCTAGGTGCTATTGCCCTTTGTTATCAAACGAGATCTGGGTACTTACCGCCTTGCATCATGGGATATGGGGCTGCCTCGAGCTGGTAAAAGTGACTCTCGAGCTTAGCAAGTGCCGAGTCGGAGCCGAGGATCGGCTCCGAACCCATCAAGCAAGAATGAAGGCGAGATTGACAACTTAACATTAGTCTCTTAGGTGGTCTCCTTGGCTGCTTGTCTGATGACTACCTATGAACCTTTAGCTTCAAATAAATAGTGATTGTTGGTGACTCTGGATGACAGAGCAGGTGGCATATGAATTTGCTTATGGAACTTTAACTGTCTTGAGAAAGTTAATGATGTGAATGTTGGGAGTTTGAGCTTTGTTGATTGGTGTGGTGGACTGAAGCTATGAGCTGTTGACAAGATACTAGTTGTAGTCTCTGGTATGACTCCCACATCCTTCATCTGCCTATTTTGTGACTCTGAGCAGGATGCTTGGCTAGACAGTGCTCTGGGGCTTTTGGTAAATTGAGAGAGTTTCCTCTGTGGTCTCCATGATTGCATACCTGGTAAGGATCTGTGTATTAAAGTTTTGAAGGTCTGGTGGTCATAAGCACTGTTTACTTTGACAAACCACGAATGAAGGAACACTTCTCAGAAGCATGTATTCCAATGTTTGCAGGGATCAAAGTCAGGTCTTGTTTGGTAGTATCAATAATTAAGTCAATGCACAACCACAGGAATCGGTCAGGCTCTCTAGTTGCCTTTCCTGCTGTCTCCTGTTGACCTCCACCTCATCTGTGCATGTTTAGCCTTTTGGTCTTTGCCTTTGATATGCCTTAATCTTCTGTATCTTTGGTTAGTGATGTTGGCTTTCTGATGGCTGTTACATCCCTGTAATGTGTGTTGCAACCAGAAACCACTGACATAAGATTGCCTATTGCCAAACCTTAATGGCTACTCAACATAGAAGATAAGAAAGTGCTCCCTCATGTTGGTTCAGATATCAGACAATGGGCATATTGTCCATCTAGATCAAAATCATATCATTGGGAAGACCTTCCTGAAAGGCCTGCAATGCAAGGATGACAGACATCATCTCCAGAACATTGATGTGAACACTGGCTTCCATGGAAGAATAGGAACCTTGAACTGTCCTCCCTTCAAAATGCTCCCCCACCCAAGAAAGGAAGCATCCGTGCTGACTGTGACCACAGGATGGGGAAAAATGATTGGTCTCCTTTTTGTCAACAAAGCTGACTAACCACCACTGAATCTTATTATGACAATCTTTCATCAACCTGATGGGAAAATCTACTGAGTGAATCATATAGGACCATTGCACTGTGAGAGTCCATTGTACAGCCCTCATGTGGTACCTCGCTAAGGAGACAAACCCTATGGAAGCTGCAATGTGGCTCAATAGTATCAAAAGAGCATCCTGTGGTGGTTTAACCTGCCTGGGATCAAAGGGTGATTACTCTGGAGCTCAGGAGTTTGGCAATTTGGTTGACAGTATCAAAGTGGCAGCCTATGAATTCCAACGTATAGACATGTTGTAGTTTTGACTTTTGATAAGTGACTAGTAACCCCAACTGGCCACAGAACTGGAGTACGATATTCCTGGCTGTGATAAGAGAAGCTCTCATGGGGCAGTGAGGGGGCAATCATCCAGATAAGGAAGTACCTGAAATCCCTGCAACTTGAGCCTAGCGACTACCACTGCCATACACTTTGTGAACAACTAGGGGTGGTGGTGAGACTGAATGGCAAGGCTCTGAAATAAAAATGATTGGCCCCCAGCCAGAAGTACAGAAACCTCATGGAATGTCTCTCTATCCTAATATGATGATAGGCGTCCTTGAGGTCTGTCCAGCACATCCAATCATCCTTCCTCTGTATAGGTATAATGGACTGCACTGTGAACATCTGAAACTTGGTCTAGTTTATGAAAGGATTCAATTTGCTTAAATCCAAAATTGGCATGATGTTGCTGTTCTTTTTTGGCACCAAAAAGAACTTTGAGTATACCCTGGATCCTTGTTGGCCTTGCAGGACCACTTCACTAACTCAGTTTGCCAGCAGCTTATGAATCTTCTTTTCTGCCTGCTGTCTCTGATGGGGAGAAATGTTTGGGAGACATCTGTGACTGAAACTTGGTATTTATAAAAATGGTACGGTATAGCCTCTGGATATGATTCTTAACATCCAAGCGTCTAAGGTGATGGCCACCCAAGTTTCTGAATGAAGAGCCAAGTGACCCTGCCACCCAAACAGAAAAGTTGGGCAACCTCTCACGGTCAATGGAAGGCTCCTCTGGAGAAATCACACACAGAGCTATCTGAGGAGGAGCACCTGATCTGTGATATATAGCAATAAGTAGCCTGTTTTTTTGCTAATTTTCAGTAGTTATTGCTTATCTAGATATTTATAGCAATTTTATTGTATACTGTATACTTGCACTGTATTTCATACCTATTGGCTCACAGCTGGTTTTCTGCTGTGATAAACATTTCTGTAGTGATTTCTGCATAAAACAGTTTAGGTCATAGCTGTAATATTGTCCACATTCCTGACTGTGTTTGTGATAAACATTTCTGTAGTGTGTTCTGCCTAAAATAGTTTAGGTAGTAGCTGTAATATTCTCCATATTCCTGATTGTGTCTGTGGGCACAGTTGTTTGTTAGAAGCTATTTTCTGAGCTCATTGTCCAGGCCATCTTAGTTAGCAAAGACCATCCCCCACTTCAGTGAGAGTTTAGTGTTTATTGTCATTGTCTAGGTGGGCTGCCAGATCTACGGCTTGGAGAAAGCACCTCATTGGTTCTTTTGAGCTTTTTTAAAGTTGTTTCAATTTCAACTTTCTGTTAATTAAGAAGATAACTTGAGTGTTTCAGCCATTACACACAGAGCTATCTGAGGAGGAACACCTGATCTGTGATATATAGCAATAAGTAGCCTGTTTTTTTGCTTATTTTTAGTAGTTATTGCTTATTCTAGACATTTATAGCAATTTTATTGTATACTGCATACTTGTACTGTATTTCATACCTACTGGCTCACTGCTGGTTTTCTGTTGTGATAAACGATGCTGTAGTGTTTTTCTGCCTAAAATAGTTTCTCACCCTCCCTCCTTGTTGGCATCTTGTCTTTATACCTGCTAACCTTGCAGTTGCCTGCCCCTATTCTAAATTTGATCTTGGACACTCCTCCCAGTCTAGTGTCATTAGCTCATTCTAGCTAATACAGAGAGAACATCTGAGTAGGCCAACCCACTTAGTTTCTTTCTTTCTGTTCCTCTTTTCTCCCTTTCTTAAAAAAAAATTGCCTGAATCTCCTTGTGTTCTGACTTTGCTTCTCAAACATTTTGGAAATATAGAGTATATTTTAGTCCTTTTATTAAAACTGTATTTGCCTTAATATTGCTACAACTCAAGTGCTTTAGGTTGCACTACACCTGAATTGTTTTAGTGTTGTTTTAGCTTCTTTTCTGTATATACAGACTTTTCTGTATATGTAGACTAGCTACTTATTCTACTGTATTACTGCCTCTTAAATCGTTTTCAGTTGTGCACTTGCCTTGCTTCATTTAAAAAGTTTTAAATTGCTAATTTTGTAGAGTTTTAATTGCATTTACTGTTTAGGGCTACACACTCAAGTGTGTTAGCCTTTTCTGTGTTTATTTACTGTATTATTGCATTGTTTAGTCTGTTTTAACAAAAAAAAAATACTATCTTGTTTGCTTATTTTCCACCTTTCCTAGCTATTATAGTCTATATCCCAGGCCTTGCTGGTTTCAAGACTTTATTTTCTGTGTTCAGAGCTATCCAGACCTTGATGTGGTAGAAGGAAGTCTTACAGCTTACCAGAGGGAGTGGTGAGCATTTTACTGCCTATTTAACACCAGAGGAGTGGTTTCCAGCTCTGAAATTGTAATTTTATTAGCCATTTTGGGCTGATTTCTATCCGTTTCAACTTTCTGGCTTAAAAATGCATGTGTTTGTGAATTTTTCGCATCGTGCAGCACCGCGGGCTACTGTTAAACCAGGTGCCAGAAAGTCTGCTCTTCAAAATTTTCCCTTAGAACTAGCCGGTTTCTCAGTAGTAGCACTAAAATATGAACCCCTGTGACTAGCACTTGCTCTAGAACCTGATGGAAAGCACTAGGAAGCCTTAAACTGATACAAGCACTCAACTCTCCTTGTTAATAAGGAGAAGTTTATCATAGGTACTAAGCCTATAACTGCAAAGTACCTTGCAAAGGTAAGGGAAAACAGCTCTTGTACTTTACAAAAAAAAGCACCAAAACAGGCGTGTCCAAGGGTCAGCTTCCGGTGATTTCTCCTGTCCACCTGGTGAATCTGGGCGTACTGGGGCAATCCAGCAACTGTCTCATGTACACAGACAACCCTCTCCTCCAACCACCCAACACTACAACCTGCGAGAGATGCACTTGCGTAGCAAAGCTCTCTCCAGTCAAGATTGTGCTAGACAGTCAAGAGGAGATACACCTCAAGCAACACATAGCTCTTCAAAACCCACACCATCAACACCCCCACATAGCAACACTAAACCCACATATGCGGAGGCCCTTAACATTAACCTGCCCAAGCAACAAGGCCCTCCGAAGCTGAAACACAAACAAACACCAGTCACAACCAAAGTGACACATAGCTCACAACACCAGTGTGTCCCCCAACAACAGCCCCTAAGGCAAGACAACGTACCCAACACTTTAATCATAGGCGACTCTATAGTCAGGCACACTAAAGTCCCACTCACCAAACTGAACAAGGAGAAAATTACAGTCAGCTGCCTGTTGGGTTCCAGGGTCTGCCACATAATGCATGTACTCAAGTCACTCCACAACAAGTACAAATATGACTCTGTCATTGTCCATGTTGGAGTGAATGACTTGAGACGTACCTCCCTGGACTACATGAAAAGAGACATGGAAGAGTTCTCAGATCATGTGGCCCAGGCAGGTATGACCCTAACCCTGAGTAGCATCCTGCCTTCACCCAGAATTATACCATAGTACAAGGACAAAATGATTGACTTCAACAACTGGCTAAGCTTCTGGTGTCATTCAAAGGGGATCCAGTATCTGTCTGCCTGGGATGACATGATCGACAAACCACGATGCTTTGCCAGAGATGGTCTACACCTGTTGGCCCCGGGATTCAGGTTACTAGCTAAAGCTCTTGCCACCCCTATAGTGCCTTTTTTAGGCAAGGGTCAGAGAACAAAACCACCAGCATAACAGAAACAAGCATCCAAAATCTGAAGGTAATGCTACTCAATGCTAGAAGTCTAAACCTCAAAATGCACTCTCTCGAGGCACTCCTAAAAATGGAGAACATTGATATCTGTACAGTAACTGAGACCGGGTTCAAGGCTCCAGAGAGCACCCCATGCAATACCACGCTACAACTTTTACCACACTTTTTGGCCACCAAACCAGGACCAAAACACTAAAGATAGAAGAATGTCCATATTCACAAAGGATAGTCACACCTCCAGGCTAGTTGCCCAACACAATGCATCTGAAATTCTCCAGGTGCAACTAACACTAGGTAAGACTGCAATCCAAACTGTAGCTTGCTACAGATCCCCCACCATGCCCCAGGATTCTCACACCTTTCTACACATACTGGAAAATATTAAGATACAACCAAACACCGTAATACTGGGTGATTTCAACTACCCTGCCATTAACTGGGAAAACTACTCGGGTACCAACACCTTTTCCCAACGGTTCCTGGAATTCATAAATTCCAACACCCTGGATCAACTAATCCATTGTCCCACCAGGGGCTCCAATATCCTAGACCTGGTCTTTACCAGCATGGGAGATAGATGCTCCACACCAGTGGTCACCCCCTCATTGGTCAGATCTAACATAAGCTAATCACCCTTGACATCCACATCCCAACCCCACCCCCCAGTAAGGAAACCTTCGTAAAAAACTTCTCCAAAGCCAACTTCATGCTACTAAAGTCAGAAGTGACAAACTTCATGACACCCATGCAGTCGGGAGCTGAAAGTCTGACTGCTGAATCCTACACTAAGGAACTGTACGAGCACATCCAATCATGCATGAATTGTGCCATCCCAAATAGAACCAAGACGCTCTCCTCCAAAAAAAGGAAGCCAATCTGGTGGTCTCTTGCCATAAAAAACTATACAACAAAAGGAAGAAACGGTTGCAGAAAAGAGGAAAATCCCAGGATGCAAAAAATTCCCTTACCAGCCTCAGTAAGAAGCTGAGATCCCTCATAAAATCCTCCAAAGCTAGTTACAAAAATAAAACTGCCAAAGATTCCAAAGACAACCACAAGGCATTCTATAGTTATGTCAAGAATCTAAATGGCAATGCTCAGATCTGCTCTGAGCTACAACAGAATGGCATTACATATACTGATCCCAAGGATATTGCCAGTATCCTGGCAGATCGATTTAGTGCCAACTTCACCCCCCTCTCACCCCTAAAGGGCCCATCTCAATAATAAAAGATTGCCAAATTCCAGTAATCATGGCTACAAAGGTAGAAACCTCACTCTCCAAAGCTAGGAATACAGCATCCATGGGACCATGATATCCCGGGCTAGGTACTACATAAACTACAAAATGAACTGGCACCTCACCTAAGTGTCATGTTTAATCATAGCCTCACCTCAGGCTTTGTGCCCACTAAGTGGCGCACAGCTACAGTTATCCCACTCCACAAGGGGGGGATCCACCTTGGATTCCAGGAACTACCATCCCATCAGTCTGATGAGCCTGATCTACAAGGGCATGGAACACATTATGATGGAACATAAACAAAGACATTGGCAACCTTCAAACACTGGACCCCAGCCAGTTTGGGTTCATGAAGGGCCAATCTTGTCTCCTGAACCTGACTGACTTCTTTGAATCAGTCTCCAAAGCTGTGGATGAGGGTAAGGCAGTCCACAGAACCTATCTGGACCTCGCCAAGGCCTTTGACACCATCCCCCACTCTGGAATTATAGATAAACTTACTAAACTGGGCATAAATCCCTACGTCACTCAATGGGTTGCCAGCTGGTTTACTGACAGAACCCAGATCAAAGAAAGGGAACCACACAGGGTTAGGATGGGCCTATGCCAAAGGCCACTTTTCTGGAGAAAGGGCTTCAGTGGTCCAGCTCCCATGCTAGCAAAGAAGCTTCAAAAGATCTCTAAAGCAGGCATTATTATGTGAAGACTTCAGAGGCCCTTCTCTTTCCTCAAGGTCAGTATCCTCAGTAATAGACTCCTAAGGGCTTCCATGTGTTTTCTCTTGCTCTGCCTCTTGCCCAGTACTTCCTTCTCAGGTGAATTTGGAGAAGGGGAAGAGGAAAGGGTCCCCAGGAAGGGGTTGAATTGAAGACCAACCAGCATGGGCTGTCCTGCAGCAGGCTGATGACTGGTTGCAGGCACAAATGAGAAGAGGAGGGGACACAAGCTGGGGAAGACTGACCCAGCTCCTTATTGTAGAATATCCTCTCCATGACACCAGATGTGGAGGTAGAATCTTGCAGCCAAGAGCTGACAGTCCCAGGATCCAAAGAAATCTAAAGGGGGTCAGAATCCAGGGGAGTTATGTCCTGACCTGGCACTGAGACCAGAGCTGAGCTGATGAAAGCAGACACCCCAAACAGGACGGATGAACCCAAAGCTGGGATAGTCAAACCCAGTCTGGAGACATCTGTCTCAATGCAACAGCTTTGAGGTCCCCTGACTCATTAACAGCTGGAGTTGAGGAAAACAAGGTGGGGTCACTGCCAAACATGGCCATGCTCACGGATCTGACCTCAAGGGTGGAAACACAGCCAGGTCTGAAGACCTCAGATCCAAATGGGCTGAATGAGGAAAAAAGAGTGACAGAACCAAGGGTCCAGGGAGGGATCCTGGATGATAAGAGGTAAGGCCAAGTTGCATCAGAGCTTGTAAGAAGGACCTCATCAGCTGTTCCAGATCTGAAGCTTTAATACTGCCTACTGATCACAAAGACCAAGCAGATGAAGCCACCAACAGGGGTTTGATGGCTTGTTTGATCAGCAGAGAGCTCACTGGTTGGATCAGAGCTGGAGAGACTTGGAACCAAGGCAGGGAAGAAGAAGACTCTGGCAACAGAAGGGGATGCTATCTGACCTAAAGGAGTCCCCTTCACCAAAAAGAGACTTCTAACACTAAGAGTTAGAGAAAAAGTCTTAGTCAAGGAAGATACTGAGGGTGATCGGCTCTGAGGTGTCATAGCTGATGCCAGTGCTGAGGCTGCCAGCAAAAAATGGGCTTGGGACCTTCACTCCGATGGATCAGCAGAAGGGCCATGAGGAGAAACAGAGGAGAACCTCTTACACTCCCCTTTTAAAGCCTTCAAGTCCTTAAAAGAATGATGGTGACACTTATCAGAACTGTCATTCAGAGCTGATGGGGAGATGCCAGCTAAGAGGTGACCCTTCAAAACCAGCTCCTCTCATTGATCACCCTGGGACCAAACCTCTCACAGATAGAACAAGGCAAATTCAGGTGGAAACACCCAAGCAGCAGAGGCACTTATCATGCACATCCCATAAAGGGAGTTTGCGCCCACAAGCAGCACATTTTTTAAAACCCTTATCCATTGTAAACCCTGCCACTATTCCCACCCACCCTTGAATACCCCAGATTTATACTCTATCAATCTTTTTCTCCTCCCCACAATTAACCAATCACCACAAAACTTCACATCAGACTTCCAAACCCCTCCCCCTCTCACCCAACATGCACCACTCTACTACCAACCTCTTTCTCTTCCCTGTTTTTCTATTACTTCCTTTTTAATACCACATAACTCTCTCAGTCATGACATGCAGCCTATTACTAACGTCAGTACTACTACTCCTTACCTCCTAAACATTTTATCACACTAACCTTAATTACCAGAAACCCATACCATCTTTATCTCAGTCCACAGACAAACACGTATTCTCTCCCCCTTATACTGTCGCTCACTACTTAATTTTCTTACATTCATTTATTTTATCAGAAACCCCAACAACTATTCCCCTCCCTCTCCCCTAAACTCAAACTGAAATATTACATTTACACCTTCTTCTCTTCCAAACCCACACTCCTTCTGGCAATACTCTTGCAAGCTGGTGACATGCACCCAGCCCAGGACCAACACCACCAACAAAATCCTCCGTCACCTCTTCATACAAAACCATAACCTTTCTATCCATTAATATACAAAGTCTATCTAATAAAGTTACCAAACTACATGCATGGATCTCACACTACATCCCCATATATTAGCAGTATCAGAAACCTGGCTAAAACCACATATCATTATACACACATTCTGCCCCCTGGATATAATATTTATTGTCAAGACAGAGTCACAAAAAAGGGTGGAGGAGTTGCAGTTCTTTACTCTGAACACTTGAACCTTTCCCCTTTCCCCTCTGCCCCTCCTGACTTCCACCCGGCTGAAATACTACTACTAAACTGCCACATCAACAATCAGAAAAAAACTCGCTATCACTGCAATCTATATTCCACCTGGAAAAAACATCCCTATTATCGAAAAAAAGAAGTTATGTACTCACCATAACGTTCCATCTGCGTAGTTATACTTCATTTTTCTGCAACCTGTGGGTATACGGATCCATATCGGATCCGAGACGGCAACTTTTTTTCTAGCATCTGCTCCAAGCTCCGAGGTCCTCCCCTTACCCATAATGCCCTACCATCTCCTATCTTCCCTCAGAACGAGTTTTCTGCAACTAAAAACATAAGCAACTCAGCCCAATGAGCCAAACCTGAAAAGACAGGACAAGGTCCAGGGGACGGAGGGAGGGAATGTTGCAGAATATTGTGGTATAACTACTCAAATGGAATGTTATAGTGAGTACATAATGTCTTTATCTGAAGTAGTTAACTTCATTTTATCTGCAACCTGTGGGACAGAGTCCCCAGCTACTCCAATCCTGGGAGGCCCTTATGGAAGGATATTCCTGAGCACTGCAGAGCCAAAGGATGCTCTACCCCTACAAATCAGATCTAATTTGTAATGGGAAATGAAGGTATGTGAATTGGCTCAGGTCACTGCTGCACGAATGTCGTCCAAAGGTACCCTAGACCAAAAGGCAGCAGAAGCTGCCAAGGACCTGGTAGACTGAGCCTTAACAATACCAGGAGGAGATAAACCTTTTGCTTTGTAGGCATGTGAAATACAAAGAGTGATCCATCTGGCCAAAGAAATTTCAGAAATAGCTTTTCCCATAAATGCTTTGGAAAAGGAAACAAACACTTGGCCAGTCATGCGGAAAGACTTCATTCTATGAAGATCACTCCACAGCAAGTACAAGTATGACTCAGTCAATGTCCATGCCGGTGTGAACTACCTGAGACGTACCTCCCTGGACTACATGAAAAGAGACATAGAGGAGCTCTCAGATTATGTAGCCCAGGCCGGTATGACCCTGACCCTGAGCAGTATCCTACCCTCACCAAGAATGATGCCACAATACAGAGACAAAATGATCAGCTTTAATAAATGGCTTAATTACTGGTGTCATTCTAAGGGGATCCAATGTCTGTCTGCCTGGGATGACATGCTTGACAAGCCACACTGCTTCGCAAGGGACGGCTTGCACCTGTCACCCCTGGGCTTCCGGATATTGGCAAAGGCTCTTGCCACCCCCATAGTGCCTTTTTTAGGCAAGGCTCAAATGATAAACCTACCACCCTAGAAAACAAAAATGGAAAAAAACTAAGGGTAATACTGCTCAATGCCAGAAGTCTAAACCTCAAGGTGCACGCCCTCGAAGCCCTCCTCAGTATGGAGAACATCAATGTCTGTGCTGTGACTGAAACCTGGGTCATGGCTCCTGAGAGCACCCCAGCACTATCAAGTTATACCTCATATCATGCGTTCCGGCCCCAAAATCCGGACCAAACCACAAAAGGAGGGGGAGTATCCATATTCATAAAGGATACCCACACCTCCAGGTTAGTGGCAACGCACGAAGCATCGGAGACCATCCAGGTGCAATTAACCATAGGTAAAACTGCCCTACAGTTTGTAGCATGCTACAGACCACCCTCTCAAACTCAGGAAACCCACACAGCCTTCCTGAAGACACTGGAGAGTATGAATGTCTCTCCAAACACCATCATATAGGGTGACTTCAACTACCCAAACATAGACTGGGAACATTACTCAAGCCCCAACACCCTAGCCCAAAGGTTCCTGGCATTCATAAACTCAAATGCTATGGAACAACTAGTCACCATTCCCACAAGAGGAGAAAATATACTAGACCTGATCATCACAAACATGGGGACAAAATGCTCCACACCAGAAGTGTATCCCTCATTGGTGAGATCAGACCATAAATTAATCTCACTGGAGATCCACATCCCGCCCCCAACCCCAGCAAAAAAGACCACAGTGAAGAACTTCTCAAAAGCAAACTTCACACTTCTTAAGACTGGAGTGGTATCCTTCAAGGTCCCCGAGCCAGTGGAAACCACAACCCACGCTGCTGAAACCCTTACAAATGCCTTCTACGAGCACCTCCAGGAATGTATGGATCAAGCAATCCCTAATAAAATCAAGACCCTTTCCACCAAAGGCAGGCGCCCGGTCTGGTGGACCCCAGCCATAAACAAACTCTACAACAAGAGGAGAAAGCTACTACATCACCGAGCAAAATCCCTAAAAGGGAAGGCATCTCTGATCAATACTAGCAAAAAACTACGATCACTCATAAAATCATCCAAGGCCAACTTTGAGAGAAAAATCGCTAAAGACACAAAAGACAATGATAAGGCCTTCTTTAGCTATGTTAGAAACCTGGGTGGAAACTCCCAGATATGCTCAGAATTAGTCCAAAATGATACAAAAATCACTGAACCCACAGACATTGCCAACATACTGGCAGACAGGTTCAGTGCAAATTTCTCCCAAAAGGAGAAATATCTATCCCACCAGAGTCTAGCCTCCCAAACATCTCAGATGCCCAGGTGAGAGCTGCTCTCTCTAAAGCAAAAAAAACAGCATCAATGGGACCGGACGGTGTCCCCGGCTGTGTGCTACACTAACTCAATGAGGAACTAAACCCACACATAAGGCTGCTGTTTAATCTTAGCCTTACTACAGGATACGTACCCAAAGAATGGCATACGGCAACTGTGGTCCCACTCCACAAAGGCGGTGCTTCTATGGACCCTGGAAATTACCGCCCCATAAGCTTGATGAGCCTGGTCTGCAAGGCTATGGAGAGGATCATAATGGAACTCATAAATAAAGACATTGGGGACCTACAGACACTGGATCCTACCCAATTTGGCTTTGTCAAGGGCAGAGCCTGCCTCTTGAACTTGGTCGACTTTTTCGAAACAGTCACTAAGGCCATTGATGAGGGTAAGGCAGTTCACACAGCCTACTTGACCTAGCAAAAGCGTTCGACACAATACCCCACTCGGGCATCATAGAAAAGCTCACCAGCTTAGATGTAAACCCATATGTCACAAGATGGGTTGCAAACTGGCTCAAGGACAGAACCCACAGGGTTAGGGTTGCTGGTGCCATGTCAGACTCTAAGCCGGTCACGAGTGGTGTCACACAGGGCTCAGTCTTGGGCCCCCTCTTGTTCGGCATTTATTTTTCTGAAGTGCAGGCAAACATAGGGGGATTGTGGCTGACAAAATTTGCAGATGACTGCAAACTGAGCACCATAATTGACACTCCATCAGACACAGACATCCTCCAGAGAGGTCTCATAGAAATGGATAACTGGTGCCAGAGCCATGGCCTTAAGCTAAATGCCAAAAAATGTATAGTCATACCCTTTGGGAAAAACAAGGTAACCCCTAATTACCACATAGGTGGTAATCCATTAAACACGGAAGAAGTTATCAGGGACCTGGGGACCCAAGTTGACAGTAACCCCTCTTTTGACACTCACATTGCCAAAGTGGTTAGGAAGACCTTCTACATTGCCCACCTGATCATGAAGGGATTCACATCCAGATCAGGAGATGTCACTGTACCCCTGTACTCTTCACTTATCAGACCAATGATTGAGTACAACGCCCCATTCGGAATGTACCTTACCCGACACCTGCAGCAGTTGGAAAGACCCCAAAAGTTCCTCACCAAAAGGATAAAGGGGCTCAAACATATGTCATACGCTGCCCGACTGAAGAAACTCCAGCTCTATTCAGTCGCATACCATCTGCTCAGAGGTGATCTGTGCCTGACATACAAGGCCATGTCCAACCCGGAATTAATGGACATGCTCCACCTCAAAAAATCCAAATCCACCAGAGCCATGAGAGCAAGAGACTTAAACCTCAACACGGATATAAATAGGACATGCTGGAGGGACAGATTCATCACCCAGAGACTCCCTACACTATGGAATAGAATCCCAGTCCATGTGAGGCAGAGCCCCTCACTGACTCTGTTCAAGAGAAATCTTGACGAGTGGATGGGAGATCGTAGGTTTACCCCGGGAATCATCTCTGTGTCACTGCTGGACACAGGCACAGCAAACTAATGGGTATAGTATTCTCATCCTAAGGGGTGGTGAAAGCCACACACACTCTGGCTAGGCTTATAAATGCCCTAGGGCAGATAGCCTAGTATGAACCTATAAAAACAAAGCTGTCTATGAACATCTAACAAATGAAGTTTGCATTCACCTTTATTTTGGAAGTTAGGGAAGACAACGGGCAGGTTAATGAACTGGTTTATGTCTGCTTCAGATGCCACTTTGGGTAAGAAGGAAGTATTAGTATGGAGAGAGACCCTATCCTTGTGAAAGACCAAATACGGAGGCACGAATGACAGAGCTTGAAGCTCAGAAGCCCTCCTAGCAGATGTAATGGCGACTAGGAAAGCGGTCTTCCAGGACAAAAATTTCAAATCCACCGAAGCTGCAAGTTCGAAAGGAGGAGCCACCAATGCCTGTAAAACAAAGGTAAGGTCCCAAGGAGGCACTGAATCCTTTACAGGTGGACGTAACAGAAAAATAACTTTAAGAAAGGCCTTACACAGTCTAGAGGAGGCTAAGGCAATGTTGTCTTCACCAACGTGAAAATTGGAAATGGCTGCCAACTGTACTTTCACTGTGCAGGAACTAGCTCCTTGTAGAAAAATGCCAGACAGGAAATCCAACACCACTGGAACAGGGACTGTAAAGGGATCTTGTTTTCTCTATGAGGCCCAAATGGAAAACCGCTTCCATTTACTGCTATAAAGTTTCCTAGTGGACTCTTTAAGAGAAGCCACCAGAATGGATTTTACCAGGGATGAAAGACCGGGAGTCCTGGCAAGCAACGGAACTGGAGCAACCAGGCTGTCAGCTTGAGGCTGCCCAGATCAGGCGGACGGGCCCCCGACAGATGGGAGATTAGATCCGGGCAGGTATCCAGAACCCACGGGGAGCTAAGAGATGAGACTAAAGGAATGGGAACCAAACCTGACTAGGCCAGAATGGGACAATAAGGATCACTTTCCACCACAGCTGGCAAGCTTTCTGAGGAAACTTCGGAATGACTGGCAATGGTGGATAAGCATACAGAAGCCCAGTGGGCCGAGCATGGACTAGAGCATCTCTGGGGACTTCCCCTGGTGACGGAATCAGAGCAAAGAACTCACTGCACTTTGCTTTGCAAGGAGATACGAAGAGATTGCATCAAGGCTGACCCCATGCAAGGAAGATCTCCTCTGCTACTGACTGTTTCAGAGACCACTCATACAGCATCAAAATAGCCCGACTCAATCTGTCCGCTAAAATGTTGGAGCACCCCGGGATGTGCATTGCTATCAGAAACCGACCAGTGGAGATTGCCCATTCCCATACTCTCATGGCCTCGTGACATAGGGAGTAGGAACTGGTTCCCCCCTGCTTGTTGATATACCAGACAACCGACATGTTTGCAATCAATCCGAGAGGAAGGACAGTGTGAAAGGCTTCCAACGCTAAAAGCACTGCCCTCATCTCTAGAACATTTATGTGCAACTTGGTCTCTGACTGGGACCACGTGCCTTGGACTGTCCTTTCCAAACAGTGTCCCCCCACTCGAGTTGGGAGGCGTCCATGGTCACTGTGGCTTGGACAAGAGATGACGTGAAGGGGCTTCCTTCTGATATCTCCAGTGAACTTAACCACCAAAGAAGAGACGTCCTGCAGACGTGACTGATCTTGATTGGAAATTCCATCGGCAGGTCTAGCCAAGACCATTGAACCAGCCAGAGTCCATTGAAGAACCCACATGTGAAGGCGCACACAAGGGAGAATCGATGTGGCGGCAGCCATGGAGCCCAGAGAACCTTGCTTGCCTTTGGAGACTCGGAGTTCGCTATCTGAGCTATGAGGCAACTGAGGTGTAAGATCCTGTCTGGGGTTAAGAATACCTTCATCTGCAAAGTGTCTAGCCATGTCCCAATGAAGTCTAGAACTTGTACTGGTTGCAAATGGGATTTCTGAACCTGACTGTAATTCCCAGTAGATCTGCCAACCGAATGAAGTAATCTCAGGCCAGACACAGGTGATGCTTGTTGGGCGCAGCAAAGAGCCAGTCATCCAGGTATGGAAACACCTGAATACCCTGAAGCCTCAGGTGAGCCGCTACAACTGCCATTACCTTGGTGAACACCCTGGGGTCTGTGGTGAGACCAAAGGGTAGGGCTCTGAACTGAAAATGACTGGCTCCCAGCTGGAAGCACAGAAACCTCCTGGAGCTTCTGTGTATTTTGATGTGGTAGTAAGCATCCTGGAGGTCTAACGAGCACATCCAGTCGCACTCTCGGAGATAAGGTAGAATGGACTGTAGGGTGACCATCCGGAATTTCTGTTTGACTACAGGCAGGTTTAATGCTGACTGGTCTAGAATGGGCCTGAGGTCCCCTGCCTTTTTTGGCACCAAAAAGAACCTTGAGTATACGCCTAATCCAGACTGATCGGGTGGGACCTGTTCGATGGCTTGTTTGAGAAGTAGCTTTGAAACCTCTAGAGCTTCGGCCTCCCTATGAGTGGGTGGAACATCCGGGAGGTGTTTTGGAATATTTGGAGGGGCAACAATTGGGATAGTGTAACCACTGGATATTATCTGTAACACCCAGCGATCCATCGTAATGGACTCCCATGCCACTGGGTGTAAGGACAATCTTCCCCTGACTGCCTCCAGAGTAGGACAGTCGGGTAACCCCTCAGGGCTGCTGACTGGATCTATCAGAAATGGGTTCACAAGACCCAAAATTCCTGGGACCCCCTCTACCTCTGGGTCGGCGTCAATCCTGTTCCCCTCTGACTCTGGGGAAATAGTTGTCCTGAGAATCCCGGGAAAACTGAGATTTTTCGGAACCACATCTTCTTCTGCCCTCTTTGATTCCTAGAGAAGGACCGCTGAGGGTTAGAGAATCTGATCCCGATGGCAGACAAAGTCTTCCCATCCTTTTCACTCTGGACAAGTGTGTCACGTACTGTCTTCCCAAAAACTGAAGAACCGTCATAGGGAGCATTGATAAACGATGCCTTGAAAGGGTCTGTGAACTGACACAACCTGAGCCAGGCATGGTGCCTCATGGCTATACCTGTCCCAGCTGCCCTAGCAGCTCCTTCCATGACATGGCAAAGGAGTCACATCGACGTGTGTAGAGACTGACTTCAGAGTAGACATTTTTGCAGAGAACAACTGTCTGTCCTGCGGTGATAAAGACTCTGGGGTGACTCAGCGAATTCCGAAGCAAGGTCTCGCTGAAGCCGGATCACATGTGCAAAATAATTCAGTGCACGGATTGAAAAGGTCACTGAGGAATAGACGCACTTCCCAAACCTATCCACTGACCTGGACTCCTTGTCTGGAGGATGAACTGAGGAACTTTCCTGTGCTAGTTCCTTCTTTGTGGCCACTGCAACCAACATAGCATCAACTGGGGCTCCTTTTGACCAAGGTTGTCTGTCGGAAGGGGGAGATAAAATTTTGTCAGGGTGTTTGGGGATGGGCTCTACAGTGTCAGGCTCCTTCCATGCATGCGTGGTGATAAGGTCCACCAAGGGTCCACTGGCAGGGACCCCCAGGAAGTAGATGGGCCTCCAGGAACACTGACTCATCCCCAGAAGGTTTTGGGGCTGACCAACCTCCCCTCTGGCGGAAAATCTCCATGATTTCTCCAAAGGAGATGTCTTCAGGAGGTGACCTGGGGGAACCTTCTCCTTCATCTAAGTCGGTGTTTGTAGTGAGGGACTCGGGGGAGTCCAAGTGCCTCCTTTTGCACTTGCGCTTACAGTGACCCTCTTCAGTGGGACTCTCAGAAGGGGATTCATGAGCCGCAGGGGTTTCCTCAGGGAAATTAACCTGGGGATCCTCTGGCACGGGCTGTCCCTGAGACAGGATGAAGGGAGTCGTCGCCAAATCCAGGGGGGCCTGTGTGGTATCGGAGGGGATGGGCTGGGGTCTCAATCCCTGGGAGAGAACCCTCTCCACCACTTCGAAGGCCGAAGGAGAGCAGACCTCCTTAGCACCCAGTAAGGAAGATGCCCTCCCTAGATCCGAAGTGGTGATCGGAGCCGAAGCCAGGGTAACCTGAGGTCTGAGGGAATGGGTCAGATCCGAAAAGGTCGGAGCCAAAGAATCCATTCCCTCTGGTCCGACTCCGTGTCCGTGGCTCAAAGAGTCACTCGGATCCGAACAAGTCAGATCCGAGGAACTCAAGGTAACAGCCGGAGTCGAGGTTGGAGGAACCGTCAGCGCCGAGCTACCAGCTCCGAAAATCCTTGGATCCAAGAGCACCGAAGCCGAAGCACGGATCAGGGAAGGAGAGATGGGGCGGAAAAAAGGCATGGAGGTCCCCTCTTCAGAGGGAGAGGGGCCTGGCAAGACTCCCATCTGTATTTGGGTCTGAATGAATTTCCGCATCATCCTGTCCATGTCCATGTCTGATAAAATCTGAGTCGACCTCAAAGAGGCCACCGACTCAGATCTTACTGGTCTGTGCAATGGGGAGGAAGGCCTTGGGTCCGAATGATTCAACGGCTCCGGTGAGAAATGAGGAGACCAAAGCCGTGGAGAAACAGGCCTCATGGCCTTAGAAGGGGGACTAAGAAAGAGCTCCCTGTCTGGGGATATCTTGCAATGTCTGTCCTTTCTCTTCTCCCTATCCTCTCTGCGCCTTTCTTTGTCTTATTCTTTTTCCTTGTCAGCCACGCTGACTGTAGATTTGTCTTTATTAGACCCATCACCAGAAGAAGAAGAGGGAGGTTGAGTCCCTGTCTGGGTTGGAGGTTGAACACTAGAAACTGAGGCCATGGCAGATTCCAGCATTGCAGCGGGGAGAAGACCTTTGGCTACTAACTTGGCCTTCCGATCCCTAAGGGCCCTCGGATTGAACCCGGTGCAGATAGCACATTGAGTGGACAAATGTGCCACTCCCAAGCAAATCACACACAGAGTGTGACCATCAGCCAGGGAGAGCTTATGGCCATACTCTGTACATTTCTTGAAAACAGATTTTGGCTGATCAGCCATGGTCCTGCACCCAAAAGGAAAAATACTACCTACCAGAAAAAAAACACACGCAAACACAGGTAGGGGAAGGGCAGGCCTAACAACTACTCTACCAAGTTAGCAAAACTTTTTTTTTTTTTTAAAACCGACGAACAAGCGATACACCCAGCAAGGGGAGGAAGAGAAAAAAATCACTCAGACACACACTAGATTTAAGTAATAATACCACTTACTATCCCTGAGCTCATTGCAAAGGAGACCATGATGCACACTATTGGAGCGGCAAATGAGATCTTGGGGAAGATAGGAGATGGTGGGGCATTATGGGTAAGGGGAAGAGCTCGGAGTATATGGGTAACGGGAAGAGCTCGGAGTATGAAGCAGATGCTAGAAAAAAAGTTGTCGGCTCGGATCCGATACGGATCCGTATACCCACAGGTTGCAGATAAAATGAAGTTAACTACTTCAGATTTTACTATCCTGGATCTCTCAAAATATACCATATGAAACTATAATACATAAATATAGACTGGAATACCCTATATACTGAATCTCCTGCCCAAAGCATTAATTTATTCAGATTTACACAACTAAACAATACCCCCCATTCATTTAAACAAGCAGCCTAACACAGATTCTACATCTGAATGGATTCTGACCACTGACCCTCATCTCCACCAAAACAGATATTCACTCCCAGATGTATTAAGTGACCACTTACCCATCTACATACAAAGACATTCACTCCAAGTTAACAGACCTCACCTCTTCAAGTACTGCCATAAACTGTCTGCCTTTGATCCTTCCACTTTTAATGCCAGACTCGCATCCATCAATTGGTCTAGCCTGCACACACTTCCTCTTAATTATACAGTACTAGAATTCAACAGCATATTCCTAAACATCCTTAATGACTCAGCACTCCCTTGTAAAATAAGAATAAATTCCAATCATGCCCTTGGCTCACAAAAGATACTTGGATCCTTATGCACCATGGAGACTCCATCTGGAAAACATGGCAAAAATCAAAATACTCTACCCACCATCAATTGTTCAAAGAACTTAGAAATCAGACCAAAAGAAAACTATACAATGACAAGAAAAAGTTCTACTATAAAGCCAAATCAACCCATCAGTTCAACCCCCAAAACTTCTGGACAAATATCAACGCTATCCTCCACCCTGGAAAATCTCAAACCCCTACCCCTTATCTCAATTCCTCTACATAAGACACCTCCTCTCTCTTTAACCAATTCTTTATTGACTCCATCAGGAAACTAGCACCAGCCAAAACCCCCACACCATTTCTTTCACCACACACTGAAGCAAAGGAGGCACTATTCTCTCTCAAACCTATCTCAGCCTCTTACATTAAGTCCTCCTTTTAAAGCTTAAACCTTGTTCTCCCTCCACTGACAATCTACCCCCTCTCTTTCTCAAGCTAGCAGCCAAATCTATTGCCTACCCAGTCTCTATACTCATAGATAGATCAATTAAAGATGCCGCTGTACCAGACATCTGTAAATCTTTATTTTATAATACCCTTTCACAAAGGAGGCAACTCCAACGATTCTTCCAATTATAGACCTTTTGCTATCCTTTTCCCCTATCTAAAATCCGAGAAAAATGTATATATTCCCAAATGCTCAAATTTCTCATCCATAATCTCTTAACTCCTATTCAACAAGGCTTTCGGCCAAACTATAGTACCTCCACAGCCCTTCAATCTTTCACTCACATTATTGCCGAAGCTCGAGATAATAAACTGATCTCAAGTCTCTTCTTAGACTTATCAAAAGCCTTTGACATGGTATACCACTCCATACTAATAGTCATACTTGCCAGCCTACATTTATTTCCCACCACCCTCAAATGGTTCTCCAGCTGTCTAGCAAACAAACAACAATCAGTCATATGGCAGTCTTCCTGCTCTACTTTTCTACCCATTCATACAGGTGTTGCCCAGGGCTCCATTCTGGGACCCCTTCTTTTTAATTTCTTCACCGACGACCTCTATACCTCAACTCCTCATTCTACCCTTATACAATACGCTGCAATCACCATCTCTGACACACTGTCACAACTTCATTCACTCTTACAAGAATATTTCCTTTCTGTAGCAAACTGACTAACCAAAAAGCAACTTATTTTGAATCCAAAACAGACTAAACTTCACCTCTTTCTCCCTAAATCAAGTAACTATCTCAAACAATCTTTCACAATTTCCTCTTCCAACAAACCATCATTACAGTAGAGCACCACACAAAACTACTTGGAATGACAAAAGACGATCAACTAAAATTTGATCTACATATACAGCAGTCCATCAAAAAAACAAAGCAAGCTGGATCTGATAATCACGCAGGTTGAAGACCAAAGAAGACAACATTGGATATATTGTTTTTACTCTTTTTCTCATTTGATCTTTTTATATTTGATCTAAAAAAGATTGCTGTTTTGGTTTTCACTCTTGTGACAGTTCAGTAAATGATGAGACATACAAAAAGATAGGCAGATAAATATATATAGATATTAATATACAGATATATAAATATCATTGAGTTATACAATATATCAGCACATTAGCCTCATGTCCCTGTAAGGCTGGTACATAACTTATTTTTCTGGCTACAGTTATGCAAACAAGATCGTGCCAGACAGCCCAGAGGCTCATGCACAATAGATGGGCACTACTGCTGCTCATACTTTCCTGTGGCTACACCGTACTCATACATGCTCTTTCATCAGTTCATACTGTGGTTGCAAGTATGATATTTAATGAGCTACTTATCACACCCAATTGCCAAGCTGCATCCAATATTAGTGAGCATCAGGGCTCATTGTGCATGCCCAGTAGACAGAGGAGAGCTAGCCACATTCATTACCCAGTGTTTCTTAATCCTAGTGATGGTCCAGAGCAGGACTGAATTGCTACACTTGTCTGACCTCAAAATAGTTTAGCTCTTTCTTTTTTCCCCACAGAAATCAGAAGTAATTACCATAGTTTTTCTTCCAGAAAGATAAACAGTATAAAGGCCAGCGAGACTTAATCACGATTTCACATCTTATTGTTAACTCCTTGTACCTGATCTTTTTTACAGGTCTTAACTCAGTTACCTTACAGCTCTTTTATGGTCCCGCTGAAATTAAAGGCAAACAATGAATTCTTTCTTGCATCAACAATCTACTGTATCTTCCAGTAGAATAAGGTCACAAGTTTTGCACATATTTTTTTCTGTATTACACAAAAGAACATATTCAATCCTCTTGCCACTGTTAAGACATCTTACAAATACTACCACACAGAACAGTTTCCACTACAGATTTCACAAAGATTAATTATCATAAACAAATGTGCTACAACCTGAACTATGAAAAATACTATGAAAAGTAAAAAAAAGCACAGCCATCATCACAAATTGTATTTTTTTTCCTGCTGTGACATCGTAATTGTAGTAGTATTCTTACTGGCATTTGAAAGTATTTATTGGTCTCTAACAATCTGTTATTTTATGCATAAATAGTACTATATTAGTAAAACTGCAATTTAAATATTATTGCATTTTGTTCGGAAGATATCATAATTTCATGACAGAATGTCCTGACCAGTCAAAAGAGTGAATCAGATTAATTGTAAGCTGCTATGTAGCATAGTAGCATAGTTCATTGTAAAGGTGTTTGTCAAATGTATTGCATATCAGACATCTCGTTACATCACTAGTCTACCCATCATTACAAACAAATCTACTGTATCTGTAATATGCTTGATGCACTGTCATCTCTTAGTTCAGGAATTTAATGTATCCATATGTCTGCAATGAGGTCATTACCTGTCCACTGTTTCTTAATTATATAACCATCATGCTTTGGTGCAGCAGTAGCATTGTCACCTCACAGGAAGAGGATCTCCGGTCCGATTCCCAGCTGGGGTGCCTTCTGTGTGGAGTCTGCATGTCCTCCCTGCGTTCGTTTGGGTTTCCTCTGGGTGCTCCGGTTTCCTCCCATGTTACAAAGACATGAGTCTGGAGTATTTCTCCCTGGGGCTCCGCTGAAAGTTGGCTTTGTTCCAAGTCGGATTTTCCCCGTTAAGAAATGTTAAATACATTTTTTTTCTATTTTATCCCTCCCTCCCCTTGCATACTTGGGACCATAGATTCTATTGCCTTTAACTCAATTTCTCTGTACCAGAACAATTACATTTCCATCAACCCAGTTTAAATATCCAGAATGTAAGCATTTTAATCTTTACTGACCATAAGACTTCAGCAGAATAAAAATACTGAAAGGATACTTTCATTTAAATATATAGTTTTAAAATTCACATGATCTAAAGCCCACCAGACTTTTTCTGACAAACTGAGCATGCTTATACAGATACATTTTCACTTAAGCCTAGTTCTCCCATTCAATTCTCGGCTGGAGCACCTTCTGTGTGGAGTCTGCATGTCCTCCCCGTGGTTGAGTTATGTTTAAAGACATGCAGGTAGATGCATGCATGGGTGTAACTTCTTTGAAGATTGGGCATCTGGCTGCTAAGTCAGCACCATAAAAATCCACTGCCAATCATTAGCGGACTGGAGTTCCGCTGTGGTGACCCCTAACTGGGAAAAGCCGAAAGATGTTTTTTTTTATCATTTTTTACTAGTGTAATAATGCTGGTATAGCCATTGTTTTAAAACATTATCTGTTTCTCTAATATAAAAAGTGGGACAAGACAAGCATGTAGCTATATACATCACTCCCACTAGATTAAAATCTAAGTGGTCCTGACAATAGTGGATCAAGTTATTCTTCCCCACTATAATGAACTGTCTCTCTACCTACCCTCTAACAGATGAAGACCAATCCCTCAAAAAACATCTGATGTCCAGTTAATTGTAAAATAGTTGTTTCTCTGAGTGATAACTCAATGATATCTCTGTAGTAAAGACAATCATCTGTTAGTGCTAAGTGTTGGCCTTTGGGACACAGGTAAATCGTAGGCTGACATTGTGCAATATAATGAAGAACATTTAAAGAAAACATGAAATAAAGTTTTACCAAATTGCTGTTGCATTCAGTTTTAGGGATTACTTATTAGTATAGGTTAATAAAATATGGACTCAGCCATGCAAATACTTTCCTAACACAGTGTATTTTAACAGATGTAAGCAAAGATATGAAACGTGTTAAAATAAACATTAACATATTTTAATTTATGTAGTATGTATGCAAAATATTATATTGCTCCCCGGGATCCAGGAAGCCATATTTTCCATGCAGGAAGAGTGTAGGAGCTCCTGCATGGAAAATGGCCACTAAGCAGTTCAGGATAGTGCATTTTTCACGTCCACGAGCAGTCCTACACTGTTCTAGCATAGAAAACCGGCAAATATGCAAATAACCTCATTTGCTAGTGAAAACCATGCAAATGAGGTGATTTTGCGACCCACCAAGCTGCCAGGTCTCCGTGCTAGAACAGTGTCAATGCAGAAATGTATTCAGAAAATAACATTTCTGCAACTGACAAAACGGAGGCATGACAGCTCGTAGAAAAGCATGTATAATGTACATCACACATGCCAATGGCCAAATATAAGGCCATTGGTATTGAAAAGTGATTAATTATTATGAAAATTAAACTTTTGTTTTTGGCTGATCTTGGCCGTTTAAGCATAGGGCAGCAGCACACAAATGGGATCGTGCCGAAAAAAAAAAAAAATGAGAAAAGTCAATTCTAAGTTAAGTCTGCATTTTGCCATTATAGTCAATGGCATGCAGAATGTAAACAATACCAGGGAGCACTGGTTGTCAAGGGGAAAGGGTCTGTGTTAGTGCAGTAACTAATGACCTACACACTGGGGTATGCAAATGAGGGGAGTTATACTGAATCACATATTTCTTCAAAGTGTCAGCTTGTACCTAACCGTGTAGGTGCAAGAATACAACAGTGCAAGTGTAAGAGCTGAATGGCTTCATAACGGGGTGTGTCATGCTTGCTGTAAGCTCATTGGAGCTCTGTGGCCCGTGTTTGCCCTTAGCTAAGCACAGCTAAGGAAGAGGGGTTGTCAGATGTGCCTGAGTATGTACATAGCTTAAATGAGTGTTTAAAAAAAAAAAAAGGAAATGGCAGCACTGTTTACATTTTAGCACTGGGTATTAGCGGCCCACCTCGGGGCTTAAATAGGGAGGAAATGGGAAGGGAAAACAGCAGAAGGAAGGCAGTCAAGGAGACCTAGCATAGCTGGCAGGTGGAATGTATCAGAATCAGCCAATTACACATGCAGCAGCCCAGCACACTACTATAAACTATGCAAACACCCTACAGACTGTTTTTTACCACAAACTCTACATCACCGGTGTACACAGACAGAGGATTTTTAACTGGAAAAACTAACTAAAAATGTTACAGGCTGCTGGTGCTTTACTCCATCAATATGTGCTAGAGACTGAGGGTGGTGAGGAGGAGAATGCTGACAACCGACCCACAGTGAGGAGGAGAAGAAGAGTGTACAGACCTAGGATAACCCACCAGGACCTACATGAGCTTGAGATAGTTGAGTTCTACAGGATGGACAGGGACATTCTACAGCAAATTGTTGGGCTGTGCCACGCCTCACACACAGAACTAATAGAGGGGAATCCATCCCAGTGGATACCATGGTATATGTAGGCTTAAGAATGCTAGCCACAGGAACCTTCTAAAGACAAACTGGGGATATCATGGGGGGTCTCACAGGCATCAGCATCTAAGGTACTCCACCTGTTCCTGGATGCCATGACACCACATGCCAATGAGCACATATATTTCTCCACTGCCTGTGAGGAGTTGACCAGAAGTATGCATCTCTTCCACTGTATAGCAGAATACCCTGAGGTAGTTGGTGCTATAGACTGCACATACATCCACATCAAAACATCACCCGGCGAGCGGGGTAGGGTCTACATAAACCACAAGGGCTTCCCCTCCATCAACTGCCAAGTCGTAAGCAATGCCCAGGCCATTATGACGTATGTATATGCTGGCAGCCTTGGAAGCTATCACTACTCCCACATCTGGCATTGTTCACAGCTGTATCAGGCATTTGCCAGGGGGGACATCCCATATGGCCATCTAGTGGGGGATGCTGGCTATGCACTGGAGCCGTGGCTGATGACACCCATCAGAAATGCACACACACCTAAACAAGAACACCATAATGAGGCACACGCACAAACCAGGATCATTGTAGAGCATGTGTTTGGGATGCTCAAGTCACGGTTCTGCTGCCTTGACATATCTGGTGGAGCCTTGCAGTACTCTCCAGCTACAAGTACACAAATGTTCATAGTATGTGCCATGCTACACAATATGATCCTGTGGAAACAGCTGCAGCAGGAACAGCATGGAGCAGGGCTACACAGCCCCCCACCATTGCCAAGTTCAGCACAGGCACAGAGGGACTCGGAGGAGGAGCATCCTGAGCCTGCCCCTGTAGACAGAAAGTGGCATGCCCAGTATGCTCATGCCTTGGCAGAGAGGCAACGCATAGCACACACACTGATACTGTAGGGACCCAGAGACTGATACCTCTCTCCAACTCGCACATACAGTAAAAGGGATGCCAAACATGACACTACCTGTGCTTTACCACGTATAGGGAGTGTACTATGTGCATTCCAACACGGTCAGCCCTCCAGCACCGTTCTCAGTACTGGCCCAGCAACAAGGTAAGTCACCCTTCCTATCTATTAATGAATGGAATAGTATGTTCTCATACTTGTATGTATGATATGGATGCAAGCATGCAAGGGAATTGGGTGGCTGAATGGGATAGCAGCAGACAGCTGAAAGCTATATGAGACAGCAGGAAATTCAAACAAATACTGGTATCAACATACTAGGCAGCACTACACAAGGTAACAACCCCCACCGCAGTACATGTGATGGCCCATATAACTGTGGGTGTCAATAGGTCACACACATGGATGTCAATGAGGGTCACATACCCACCACCAGCCTCACCCAACAGGACATGTGTAGATGACCATAAAGAAAGGGTGGGCTAAGGCCCCCAATGATGACAATGGTGAACAGCCCCCCACCAGACCTGCACAGACATACTACAACAGGTCTGGTAGTTGCATTTTAGTTCTGAAAGGTAAGAAGTCTGAAACTGAAATTTATGCCATTAAGATCTAACGTGTACTCTACTGATATGCCTCCTTTCTGCATGATAGGTCACAATACAATATGAAATGGAAGCCAACAGAGTAACCGAAATAGCAGTACAGTCATTGCAAATGTTTTAAAGTCTGCAGATGTGCACCCCCCCCCACACACACAACCCCATGTAGAAATGCAGTAACATGTAAGATTGAAGAGTAATATCACTGGAGCACAGATTGCCAGAGCTGTCCCAATCTACATTGTTACATGTGTACAATATGCAGGGGTCAGTGTGGTAAGTTTGTTGTGTGTTTAATATTGTCTGGAGGTGGTCAGCATGTGGGCCTGGATGGTTGTGTCTCAGTGGCCTAGGTATAGTACAGTGGATGACAGGGCCATGTTCCAACAACTGCAGCACCAACCACACTGCTTCTCAGCTACACCCATGTCAGCAGTTGTACATACTCACTGTCTAGATGTCAATATCTGTCACCATCAGAAAGCTGAACATGCCATGAATGGGAGCCCATACATAGAAACTGTACACAGGTGGAAGTAACCTACACAGAGTGCGTATAAAATAACTGTCAACTGCACACAAGTTTGGAATTATACATAGAGTTTAGCATCACATTAGTTGTCCCTCTAGTATGGAATACTGGCAGTCTGGCCAATCACTGGCAGACCACAAAAGGCACAGTTATACAACAATGACAGGCTGCCCATGTCCACACATAAGCCAGCATAAGGGGAATGTCTCATGTACATTTTTGAGTCGGGTGCAAGTAGCTTCCATATCACACATGCACCCAACTCACCCCACCATCAGCCACAGGTTTATCACAGGTCATATCCTTGCTATAGGGAATGAGTACAGCATGAACACATCTCTGCATAGGAATACATACATGATGCTACCTGCTGAACAGGTGTCCCATGCAGGTGTGTCCCTAAGCAGCAACCCGACCACATCCTGACCTGTGGATCAGTATGAACAGGAAGGATTGACAGGAACACCTCAACCACTCACCACTGTCACCCCAGGGTATTCCACTGGCTTGCAGCCTGGGAACGTATGACTGACAGAATGCACTGGCCTGCTACAGATGGCCTGCAGCACTCTCAAATGGCCTACAGTCCTCTGACAAATGCCCATGCCTCACCCATAGTGCCAATGTATGGAATGTCAGGGGATCCTAACTAAAAACCTAACACAGTAAACAGAAAACAAATGCAAGGCCATGTTGACAAATGCCAGTAGCATGCCTACCCATGTCCTACTGCAAGGACTGTGGACCAGGCCATAAATACTACTGGGATAAAGGCCCAACTATAGGGCTACCTCTGAGATATTGCTTACATAATGTTAGGAAGAGGAGAGAATAACAGAGGGGAGTGTAGACGCATGGATGTCATAGAGTGTATGAAGTCTGAAACTCTAATGCCCGCCCATACTACCCCCCGACTGCAAATCCATGAATGAATAGCCACAAAACTGCTTGTAAACCACAATGTGAAGATAAACTGACCAGATATGAGTCCTGCCTCTGGATAACCTGGGTGTATCTGTACAGCTGAGAGGCATGGCCCCAGCAGGATATCGCCATTCCGTTAAGTTGAGAAAAGCACAAGGAGGGGACCCCCAGCCAGCATACTAACAAGGTGCTGGACCATTTACACAGAACCAGCAGTCTATTGTCTGTAGCTACCCCTCCACAATGGCAGGAATGTGCCAGAATGTGTAGTCTATATGCCTCAGAATATCGGTCTCAGCTTCATTCATTATGTATTTCCCTGGTAAATATCTGTGAGCAAAGAATGATAGCTGTCAGTAGTTGATGGCATGGTACATCACAGTGTAAAACAGTACAAATGTCAGAAAATCTATGCTACAACCAATCATGTTACACATGCAGCACAGACAGCAATAGTTACAATATCCCCTATATGTTATGCCCATTGTGTCTCCATATTAGCAACCTATCTACAGGTATTCTGCAGAAACAGTTTGCTAGGTGTAGCTGTAGCACACAAAACCCTGAACTAGAGTTCAACCCTCCCTGGAATGGATGCACACACTCAATTTAGAAGGTCATACTGGCCATGCTCCCACATTTAGAGAAATGAAGCCCATTGTCTGACAACACAGTGGACTACAGATATTGGTTATTCGCAGATGTCTATGCACACGCACACACACACGCACGCGCACACACACACACACGCACGCACGCACACACACACACACACACACACACACACACACACACACACACTAGGAATACTCACACATATTTAAGGCCAACATAATGTTATATGTCAAACATACACACACAGAAACGTGGGGAAGAGAAAGACAGACAGCGACAGAGAGAATCCCATTATTTATTTTATTTTATTTTATTTTACATTTGTTGACCGGGCTAGTCTAGCTGGATATATGTCCATTTTCAGTAGAGGCCCGGGGAGATAAGCTCCAAACAGTTAAAATAAATTCACATCAAAGAAATACATGTTTAAAATGCAGATACATTTATAGTAAAAGAGAAAAAAGATAAAGATAATATCTGTTTACATATTATTAAGTATATAATTGCAGTACATTTGACATTGATTAGTACAAGTACAGTTTCAAGTAGACATTCAAATAGAATAAAACCAAAATGTACATGTAATACATCTAGTAGTAAAGGTTTTTTTTTTTTTTTTTTTTTTAACAAAGTAATTAATACTATGATGGAGAAAAGTACAGTTTTGTACCTACCATAAATGTAGATGTTCGAAGATCCACATTGCTGCAGTCCTTACTTATGGGTAGTCCGCTGTCCTCGGTCGGCCCGAATACCAAAGTATTAGGCTGACGTCGGTCATGGGCGCCTAGATCTGACATCAGAGCGTCAGGGTATAAAGGCGCATGACCGACGTCATATCCTCAGTCTTTTCTTGCCCCAGATGTCAGAAGGCCAAACCAGAAAGGCCACAGCCAAAAACAGAATACCTCCCAAAAACATGCCCAACAACAACCATCACCTAAAGCATAGCACCAAGTCAAACTACAGTGGGGAAGGAGGGAGGGTAAATCGGACTGCAGCAATGTGGATCTTCGAACATCTACATTTATGGTAGGTACAAAACTGTACTATGTTCTTCATCTCACATTGCTGCAGTCCTTACTTATGGGTAGAATCCCAAAGCAATGGGAAAGGGAGGATGGAAAAAAATCATAAAGCATTAGGGGCCGCTAAAATGCCCTGTAAAATTGCAGTGGCAAATCCAGCTCTAGACTTAGAATAAAGAGGAAGGTGGTAATGTTTAGAAAAGGTATGCACTGAACTCCAAGTAGCTGCCTCCAAAATGTCTTTTGTAGCTACCCCCCTTAGAAAGGCCGTAGAAGTAGCAGTAGCCCTAGTGGAATGAGGCCTGATTCCAGCAGGAATCTCCTTACCATGATGGGAATAACAGAAAGAAATACAAAACCCAATCCATTTAGAAATTTTGTTTTGAAACAGGTTTACCCTGTGAACCCAAAGCAAAAGAAACAAACAATTGCTGAGACTGTCTGAACTCCTTGGTTCTGCTCAAATAAAAACGCAACTGCCTGTGAATATCCAAAGTATGCAAAATTTTCTCCCCTTTATTTTGGGGGTTTGCATAAAAAGTAGGCAAATGAATAGTTTGATTTAAGGCCACACTAGAAACCACTTTAGGCATAAAGGA
This sequence comes from Protopterus annectens, assembly GCF_019279795.1. NCBI lineage: Eukaryota > Metazoa > Chordata > Ceratodontiformes > Protopteridae > Protopterus > Protopterus annectens. The sequence continues at coordinate 1,431,202,424 of NC_056731.1, read as the reverse complement.
AGGATTAGTACGCAAATATACCCTATCCTTATGAAAAATCAGGAAAGGCTCCACTGCCATGAGGGCCTGTAATTTAGAAACCCTTCTTGCAGAGGTAATGGCCAACAAAAAAGCAGTTTTCCATGACAAATACTTTAACTCGGCAGTAGCTGCAGGCTCAAAAGGTTGTAGAGTAAGTTTTTCCAACACAAAATTGAGATCCCAAGCAGGAGTAGGAGCTCTACGTGGGGGTCTTATATTCTTTGCCCCTCTAAGAAATTGCTTAAACCAAGGATGAGAGAATAAAGGAGGGTCACAATCATAGTGAGCAGAAATGGCTGCAGCATGGACCTTTATTGAGGAGAAAGACAAACCCTTGTCCAATAACTCAATAAGATATTGAAGATCAACACTTAAATCAGGTTTGGAGACATCAAAGTCCTTTCCTTTGCTCCAAATAAAAAATCTCCTCCATTTATCAGCGTAAACTTTCCTGGTACTAGGCCTCCTGGCCTCCAAAATAACATTCAAAACTTGTTGTGGAAGCTGAGACCCTCCAGAGTCTAAAACAGAATATGCCAGGCTGTTAGATGCAGAGACTGAATCTTGACATTGAGGAAGTGACTGTCCTCTTGTGACAAAAGGTGCGGAATCAAAGGCAGAGGCCATGGAGGTTCTCGTACTAAACTCCTCAGTAGTGGGTACCAGTGTTGTCGAGGCCAATCCGGTGCTATCAAAATCATGGTTGGCTTGTCTTGTCTGGCCTTCAAAAGTACCTTGGGAAGAAGAAGCAGAGGTGGAAATGCATATACATGCAGATTGTTCCAACTGAATGATAGAGCGTCCACCTTCCAAGCTGTGTGATGAAACATTTTTGTGCAAAACTTTGGCAACTGGTAATTTAGTGGAGAAGCGAACAGATCTATGTCTGGAGTTCCCCATAACACTGTCAACTGTTGAAATACAAGAGGATCCAATTTCCATTCGTGAGGATCCACTATTTGTCTGCTCAATACATCTGCTAAGGAGTTCTGTGCTCCTGGTAGAAACCTTGCCTGAAGATTGAGGTGTAGATTGAGAGCAGTTTCCCACAGAATCATCGCTTGCCTGCAAAGAGGGTAAGAATGGGTTCCCCCCTGCTTGTTGATGTACCACATGACAGTAGTGTTGTCTGTTTGAATCAACACCTGCCCTGGGTGAAGTAAATCTTTGAAAGCCATCAATGCAAACTGGACTGCTAACATTTCCTTCAAGTTGATATGCAAATGCTGGAGTTTGACAGGCCACGTGTTTTGCACCCATTTTCCATTGAGGTGTGCTCCCCAAGCCTTGTCCGAGGCATCTGTCGTTAGAATCTGACTCGCCTCTGGCCGGGTCACAGAGAGTCCCTTGTTTAGGTGACATTCCTGAGCCCACCACAAAAACTCCTTCTGAATGCAAGGTATTATCTGAATGACAGTGTCTAGATCTTGGCAGTGCTGTGTCCATACATTTTTGAGATACCATTGAAGCTTACTCATATGCAGTTTGGCATTGGGAAGTACCAGAATACAAGATGCCATGAACCCCAAGGCTTGAAGGATTGTCCTTGCAGTCAGCCTGGACCGTAGAGACATTTGATGGAAATAAAGAGAAAGGCTTCTTTGTTTGTCCGGGGTCAAAAAGGCCATCTGGGAAGCTGTGTTCAGTCTCACACCCAGAAAGCACATGTCCTGAGAGGGTACTAGACTGGACTTTGTTTCGTTCACAGAATACCCTAGGCATCTTAACACTGCCATCACATACTGTAGATGATGAAGAAGTTCGTCCCTTTCTTGTGCAATAATCAGGCAGTCGTCCAAATAAGGATAAATCTGTATTCCTCTGAGTCTGAAAAAAGCTATCACTGGAGCCAGAACCTTTGTGAACACTCTGGGCGTAGTAGATAAGCCAAAGGGCAATGCAGAGAACTGATAATGTAAATTTCCAGCCCGAAACGCAGGTACCTCCTGCAACTGGGCCTGATAGGAACATGAAGGTAAGCCTCTTTGAGATCCAGAGTAACCATCCAGTGATCTTTTCCCAACAGAGGTAAAAGTTGTTGCAAAGTCAGCATCTTGAACTTTGGAATGTCCAGGTAAGTGTTGAGGATAGATAAATCCAAAATTGGTCTCCACGTGTTCCCTTTCTTTGGAACTAGAAACAGGCGAGAATAAAATCCTAGGCCCACTTCTGACAGAGAAACTGGCTGTATAGCTCCTATTTGAAGAAGTAAAGAAATTTGTCTGTGAGCCTCTATCCTTTGCCGAGGAGGGACGTCTGGCATGCCTTTGAAAGGAGGCATAGTATGGAAATAGAACTTGTAACCTCGGTTTATAATGTCCAATACCCATTTGTCCTGGGTGACTAAATGCCAATTTTGCTTGAAAAGAGCCAACTTTCCTCCCAAAGGAGCTGCCAGGCAAGAAGAATCTGGCAGCTGAAAATGCAGGTCATTGGGCCTGTTTACGAAAGGACTGGCCCCTGCCCTCACCAGCAGATTGAGCAGGCGAACTCCATTGTCTCGGCCTGAAGGTACTCTGAGCTCTGCCCCTACCACGTCTAGATCTACCCCTAGACTGAGAATCAGAAGAAGGGTACGTCCACCCCTTAGTAGGCCAATTTCTACTAAACTTTGGAGGTTGTACCTGCAAAAAATCTTTAACAGTCTGCATAGACTTAGCCTTGTCTTCCATTTTCTTTAAGACTGACTCCACAGGAGGACCAAACAAAACTTCAGACTGTAAAGGGGCATCCAGAATTCTAGACTTAACATGCTCAGACAAATTCTGATCCTTAAGCCAGGCGTGCCTACGAATAACTGAACCAGTGGCCGCCACCCTAGAAGAAGCCTGTAAAGCATCATTGCAAAGAGTGCTTACCCACCTGTTCAGAAACATGCACTAAATCCTGCAATTCTTTACACTCTGTGCCCTCTGCCAAAGCATCCACTTTAGATCTTAGCTGAGAAAGGAGGAAATTCTGATACTTCAACATATGAAACTGGCAGTTCAAAGCTCTCATTGCTAAAGTAGAAGAGGTATACACCTTCTTACCCCATCTATCCAAAGCTCTAGCTTCCTTATCCAGAGGAACCGGATTCTTAACAACAGAGGCTCTAACACCCTTAGGCCCCTGACTAATAGTTTCTGGGTCCGCCCTAGGACTCTTATACAGATATTTATGAGCCTCAGGCACCCTGTAATACCTGTCCGGTTTAACTGGGGCAGGAGGCACAGAATCTGGATTAAGGGAAGCTTCCGAGAAAACATCTGAAACAACATCCAAAACCGGAGGTATAGCTAAGGGTCTATGCTGTGGTAAAAACAAGAACTCCCTAAGTCTCTTCCGGGAATCAGAGTAATCCTGTCCTTCCCACTTAAAATGCTCCCTCATGGAATGCAGAGTTTCTGAAAATGAAAAATGCTCTGGAGGAGAAGCAGAAGGAGTGGAGTCCTCTGCATCAGAATCAGAATAAGGAGGGAAATCTTGAATGTCTTCAGCAGAAGACTCTGAATCATCTGAGGCCTGCTCCAAACTTTCCAACTCTGGCTCCATCCTGGGCCTCTTATCAGGAGGGGGCATAGAACCTCTAATTAAAGTAATCAAATCCTCTGCCATTTTAAGCATGTGCTTTTTAGGCACAGACCCTGAAGAACCAGAACTGACACCAGAGGAAGGCAAGACAGACCTGCCTTTAGAAGGAGCCTTAGAAACAATAGCAGAAGGCCTAACCACCCTAGGCATAGAAGGGAGAATAGTAACCTGAGAGGCCCCTTCAGCCTGACCTGCCTCCTGAGAGGCCACATCCTGCAAAATCAAAGTTTCCCCCTGGGACTCAACAGAAACTTCAGCCGGATCCACCTGTTCAGCTGTAGCTTCTAAAGGTCCGGCATCCGAAACGGACGAATCATCCTGCCTAGGCTTTAAAGATTTGTCTTTGCGCTTCTTAGTAGAAGCAGGCGTCGGAACATCCGACGGCATATTATAATTACACCTCTTGCCAAAGACTAACCTAGCGCAATCTAACCTCCGTTTTATAGTGCGCTTATTAAACCTAGCACAAAACCGACACCCGACTACGTCGTGCTCCAGTCCCAAACAAGGAATACAAAGCGAGTGGTAATCCCTATGCGGTATCTGTTTCCCACAAGAAATACAATTATTCACTTTTTCTGACATCCGTAAGTAACTGAGGCAAGAAAAACAAAATATTCCCCAACGGGGTACTTAGCCCAACTTGGTATTGGTCTGAAACTTCGAAAACGAAAAATTTCAGAACGCCGAACGGCACTTGCAACGCTGCTTCTGCATCGGACCATGCGGCAAAAAAGACTGAGGATATGACGTCGGTCATGCGCCTTTATACCCTGACGCTCTGATCTCAGATCTAGGCGCCCATGACCGACGTCAGCCTAATACTTTGGTATTCGGGCCGACCGAGGACAGCGGACTACCCATAAGTAAGGACTGCAGCAATGTGAGATGAAGAACATCAGATGTTAGGATGAAGTATATGCAGGGTTCTAAAGGTAAAGGTTGAGTCATATATCAGGAGCTAGATAGTCAGTCAGGATTAGTACAGGGGCACAACCACTGTGTTTTGAGGAAGAGCTTAAGTTTCTTTTTGAAGGCCTTCCCACCCAGTACACATCCCACTGGCCTATATAACATGATGTGCTGATGTCATTCACTGTAGAAATTCCTTTGGTTAGCCCTCAGCCCTATAGTTTCAGTGGTGCTTGTAATAACTGTCTAACTCTACAGTACAAATAAGTATCCATGTAACAGTTGTAATTTCAGTCCTGTCAAATGTAAAGTTGTGTGTGAGTGTGTGTTTCTAGATGAATGTGGTTGAGACCATTCACACTCACTACACTTCCCTTATCCCGCCATTAGCACTGCTGCTGATGTCACTCACCTTCAAAGATACCTCTGGACAGCTCTCTAACATATAAGCTCCATGGCTCTTGTGATAACTGTGTAATACTGTAGTGTAGCAAACTAGTTAGACAGAAGTTCTAATCCTGATCCTGGCAACTATGAAAATGTGTGTTTGTGTGACAGTGTGTGTGTGTCTATGTAAAGACCTGATTTTGTGGCCATTCACACTTACTACACTTTCCTTACCCCTTCTTTAGCACTGCTGCTGATGTCACTCACCTTAGAGGTATGTTTGGACACTATTCTACCTATAAGCTCTGTGGAGTGTGTGATAAACGCAGAACAATACAGTAGCAATTGTGTGCCTTCTGTGGAAGGTTGGACACCAGGCTGGCAACGTGACACCGTAAAAAACTCCACTGACAATCATGCGTGGACAGGTGATCTACTGTGGTGACCCCTAACCGGGAAAAGCCGAAAGAAGAACTACATAGGTAGGGGGTTGAATCTCATTCCTAGCAAATGTTTGTGTGTGTGTACATATATGTGTTCGTACCTTAAAGATTATGGCCCCATTTACACACAGTACACTTCTCAGTGCCTGACTTTAGCAGTCCTGCAGATATCATTCACCTTAGAAGTACCTGCTGGCAACCCTAATGCTGTAAGGTCAGAGGTGCGTGTGGTAAATGCATAACATAATGGTCTGAAAACATAGTTAGATAGAGGTTTGAACCTCACTCTTGGCAAATGTAAATGTGTGTAGGGTAAAACATTTGTGAAATCTCTCACCCACTACATCATCCAATGCCAGTATTTACAAGGCTGGTGATGTTCCTCACCTTAGAAGTACCTTGGGACTACATTCATCCTATAAGCTCCATGGCAGGTGCAATAAATGCGTAACACTGTAGTAGCACTATATAGCTAGGTATGGGTTTGAAACTCAGTATCGATGTGTGTGTGTGTGTGTGTGTGTGTTGGTGTGATTGTGTAATAACAGGATCCATTGGGTGGTGGGTTTTCCTAATGTATATGTCCCAATGTCCACATTACAAGGCCAACAGTTGTTAAACACCATAGAGGTTGGTGTAGACAATCCAAAGCCCTAAATGTGTAGTGTCACATGCAATGACAATGTGGTAATATGGATTAGTTGACAATATAGGCAACCTTCTAATACTCAGAGACCACTCTCCACCCACGAATCATACACAAACACACATGGCTAGGCGGCAACCACTATATCAGTAATTCTCCTGCAAATTGCCTCACAGATAGTACCCACGGTGTTACTGCAGTGGACTCCATGTCAAACTGATGACCAGACATGACTGATGTCACACAGGGTATGGGCCCATGTCCTCTCATGTTTGGGATCTACTCTTCTGAGGTGCAGGAGAATACAAAGGCATTGCGGCTGATAATGTTTGCATACAACAGTAAGGTGGTGGTAGCATTCCCAATGCATGTGATGTTGCATCACACCCAAAGGCCACTTGACACACATGACTGTTGTCAGAACCCTGAACATTACCTCAATGCCAAGAGATGTGCCGCCATTACCTTTGGGAACACCATGTCTCACATGAAGTAATAGATTGGTGGTAGCCCACTGAACAGTGACATTGTTATAACAGAATGGGGAACACGGCTTGACAGTCAGCTGCCTGTTGACCACAACAGTGCCACTGACATCAGAAAGTACTTTTATGTGTTACATCTCCTGACTAAGTGTGTGTTATCCAGCAAGTAAAAGGACTGGCACCCTGTTCCATCCCCTCAGTAGCCCAATCAATGTGCACAGTGGCTTTTTTGCCATGTTCCCCACTGGGCACTTGCAACAACTGTAGAGCCTGGAAAATTACCCCACAAAGGGAATACCATGCCTTATACACATGCCCTATATGGACAGATACCAATAATTCCAATGAATCCCCGTGTCATACTGTCTATGTAGGTGCAATCAGTACCTCAGTTACATAGCCAGGTCTCACCAAACGAGGTGAGCAATCTTACTTCTGAAGACACCAATCTGTCCACACAAAATGCCCCAGAGACCTCAAGCACACTTCCACACTTAAAAGAACATGCATGTCGGACATGTGCACAACCCAGGCACTGTCCATGTTATGGTGTATAAATGACATACATGTGAAGCAGTGCACATTACTGGCCACCCACAACAGAAATGAGGATGAGTGGATGGGGAATACAATACACACCCCTAGGGATCACTCCAGTGACTATACTCCTGAGCCACACCAGGGACTATTTTCATGAGGTCTGATGCCAGGGTATTCCCTTGAGCTAGCCTTGTAGAGCCTTCAGGCCCATTTACCTACTACACACCTATGAAGCAATGAACCTATGGATCTCAGTACTGGCAAATATGTGTGTGTGTGTGTGTGTGTGTGTGTGTGCGCGCGCGCGTGCGAGCATGTGAGTGTGTGTGTGTGTGTGTGTGTAGTAATCTCAGTGTGTTTGGTTGATGAATATCCCCTGTGGCTGTGGTTATTAACAATCGGAGGTGTGTCCAAAACACAACACGTACCATTCTCCATTCTATAACAGATGCAAGTCAACATATACCTATGTACAACCCTCAGCCCTATAATCTGTGAGGCATATGCAATCACTGTGTTACAAACCAGGGATTTCCATGCGCATACTGTACCCTGCATATGATATGGTGGATGTGTTACCACACTGCCATACCCTGTGGTCTTGCTGCAGGGCCACAACCTGGTGACACACAGACGCCTAGAACAGAAATGGAATACAGCATGTGAGAGCACATTCACTCAGCACTTCACTTGTGGGGGGACAGAGGGGTAAAGCTGGCAATGAATGTGTTGCCAAGACTGTGGCCGATATCTGTTGTCTCAGGGTAGGTATTAGCATTGTGCAGTAACTCACAGCACTTGTGTTTAATGCTGTGGAGGTTGTTAATATAACTATCAAAGGCTATTATGATTGTTGTCAGTGTCTGCTGCATGTCTGCTGTCACAGATGCCTGTAATGGATTCCATGAGGGATCCAAAGTTGTGTCTGAGGATAATAAGGGAGTTCAATAGTCATTGGACACCACCTTTGTCTGCAACAGTGTCCTCCTTCTGATGTACACTTTAGTAATAGCAGGGGACTATTACATTGTCTCCCAGTGTTTGAAGGACAGTGTCTGGGTTCTGTTGGCTCTGGCTAGTACCATGCATTCATGTACCTGTTCATACAGTGCATATGTGTATGATTCTACAGTCATGCAGCTATTTCCCATTGCCATGGGTGCAGGGAAGACATCCACACCTGTTTTCATGGCTGCAAAATCAACTTTGGAGAGGTTTTGTAAGGTGGTTACCTTTGTGGGGTGTGTGGCTGACATGTTGAGTTCCATGCTGATTACAGCCTGTGTGGATCTCACCATGCAGGGATTGGCATCTGTGTATGAGCAACAGTCCCACATTTAAGTAGTCAACACAGGTCAAGGTTGTTGCATCCTCTACCAGGGGTCAGTATGAGCTGGTCCAGGGCACTGAAAATGATGAATCCCAGAAGTGTTGGGCCACTGTACTGACACTTGGCTACTTTCCCCAGGTAATGGAGGGATAGAGGAAGACTCATACTATGTCAGTGTTGAGTTGGACCATCATAGATGGCAAGATGTTGAGGAATGTGCACTGACAGTCTAGGTACATAGATCTGGACCCATAGCAGGCTATGGTCTGGATTGCACTATTACCCCAAGGCAGTTGTACCGGAAGTATCTCCAATGCATTATGCTGGGATACAAGTCTGGAGGTGTTCCTAGCCATAATGAATATGGAGACAGCACCACCTGTGAACGTGTGGTGTGGTCCATGTTTGGGGGCTGACAGCTGTGGAATCCATCATAGCCTGATACTGCAGGTCTGCTCTCTGCTGCTGTGAACCACCTCTCCATTACAGCAGACATGTGTCCTCCACTCTGAGTGCTTTGAGTGACTGCATCCTGACAGATGTCTACTCTTGAGCAGCATGACCCTCAATTGCATACATGTCTAGCTGTTATGGTGGTAATAATATTAAGAACATTGCCTAATAAGGCATCATAGGGGTGGCAAGATACTTAGCCAGTACCTGGAAACCCAGCAGTAACAAATGTAGGACATCTGTGGCAAGTCATTGGGGTCTGTCAATCATATCCCAAGCAGAGAGGTACTGGATCCCCTGAGAATGACACAAAACACATAAACCAATGTTGCAGTCAATCATCTGTTGACAGTACCGCAGCATCATTTTGTGTGACGGCAGTACACTGCTTAGGGCTACTGTCACACCTACCTGGACCACATAATCAGAAGATTCAACCATGTATCTTGACATGAAGTCCAGGGAGGTGTGTCCCAAGTCATTTACACCCACATGGATACAGAGTGATACTCATAGTTGTTGTGGAGTGCCATGACTGGCTGTGTCATGTGTTGGATGCTGACATGTGAGACTGTTACCTGCTCCATGCTCAACTTAGTGAGTGGGATATGTGTGTGCCTCAGTATTGAGTTACCCATGATCACTGTATTGTGCAAGGTAGTTAGCCTTAGGAGCTTAGGTTGAGGGGCACACTGTGTAGGTTAAATATGTGTCCCTTGTCATGTGCCATGTTGTGGTGTCTGAGTGGGTGTCTGTCTTGCTGGTCTGTGCTGTTTGGGTAAATGTCCATTGAGTGCATCTGGGAAGGTGGATGTGTAGCTTTTTACTGTATGTCATAGCTGTCAAAGTGGGTGTCATGGTGAGCTACGTGTTCCACATGGTGTGCTGCAGATGTTGATCTTATCGTCTTGACCTGTTAGTCCAGTCTTTGCTGGAGAGTGCATATGTCTACATTGGGTGATATATGGGTAACTCTCACAAGTCTGAGTGTTTGGAGTTTAGAGGGGAGCTTTGTCTCTGTATATGAGGCAGTTGCAACAGTGCCTCAGAATGGACAAGTGCACCAGGTTAATGGGTGAAAGCACAGAAAAATGCCCTTCAAACATACCAGGAGGGGTGGGCGCAACTAGTAAGTACTTGGGGTACATCTGTGATGAATGAGTACTGCTGACATCTCCCAGGTGTGCCACATGTCTTGATACAATATCCTGGTGATGTGCCAAGCCATAATGCTAGCTGAAGTGCAAGACAGATAAAACTAGCACGATGTACGGATGGAACAGAAGGCAGACAGTCTGCCAGCTGTAATACTTTACCACAGCTGTGCAGTTATCAGCAGCTTTGGCCATGTGAAAGTTCAGTAAGCTCTGTAGCATGTGCGGTAACTGCATAACACTAGACTAGACATACCTAGATAGGCAGGAGTTTTAATCCCGATATTGGCAAGTGTTTATATGTATGTGTGTGTGAATCATATAGTGTCTGGCTTATACCATTTATGACCTGTGTACTACCTTTTACACTTCTCCTCACTCCAATTTAGTAGTCCTGTTGATGTCCTCCACGTTAGAAGTACCTTTGGAATAGGTGGAAATGTAGAAGCTGTGTGGTGCATCTGATAACTGCATAGCACTATAGTAGGAATATCTAGACAGGCAGGAGTTCTAATCCCAATGCTGGCAACTGTTTGTGTGTAAGGATCATATCTTGTGGAGCTTACACCATTTTGATGTGTATATCATACATGGTTGGTGACCACCTCCCACTGCCATTACTTTATATAGTGTGGCAACAGCATCTGCCTCACATGCAACAGGTTAAACCATTGTATAGTCCTTTGTGCAGATGTGTCTGGAATATTCATATGCTTGCAACCTATATGTGGTCAGAAGTGGTCTGTGTGCCTTAACAATGCCCATGTATGTGATATTATAGCCAAACAGGCCACAGTGAGCGTACTGACATATATGGCAGCATGAGGTATCATACCTGACTGAAACATCATGCTGATACAAAGTCTGCCGCTGTCACAAGTGGCCAGCCTTGTAGGCGCAATACATGAGTCCAGATTGTTGGTTTTACAAGTGAACTGTTCCTGTTATGGGTCACATTAAAGGCTGGAAGAGGTGTGGACTGACATATCGTGGTCCTAATTAGTATATACCTGGAACACCTTGCATATTGAGGGGTGTGTACACAATTTATATCCACTGTATACCACTAATGTGTCACACATGTCCCTACCTTAGGCCATCTGTCCAGCCAATTTTGCTGGCCTCTGTCCAGACATCTTGGCATTGACAAGTTATAAGGTATGCTACAGGAATGTTGAATTCACATCAGATAGGCCCCAGTGGTGACCACTGTGATGCAATGCAGTTAACCTCAACACAAGTGAACATGCACAAGAAGCAATATAGCTATTACATAAAGCAATATAGCTATTACTGATGATTGTGTGCATGGTAAATTGCATGTTCTTCACATGCCTGGGGTATTACCAGGCAGTAACAGAACAATGTCATACTCACCAGCTTCAAGCTGCTGTCCCATATGTAGAACAGAGGGTCCTAGGTAGTTGTGAGAGGGAGTTATTGTCAGCAGACTCACATGTGGCCTTGGTACAGGATGGATGCAGCATGTCTGCACATCTACAGTACTAACCACAGTAATACACAGTGTCCTGTCCTCACCATAGATGTGCACCTCTGTGCATTAGAAAACCCCATCCACAACTGCAATTGGACCTGACACATGGATGTAGATACAATACATATACATATATGTCTGATACATTAGTGTACTAATCCCCACTGGGACCTACCTGCATGCTCCTCATCCAGTGTGTGTGTGTGTGTGTGTGTGTGTGTGTGTGTGTGTGTGTGTGTGTGTGTGTGTGTGTGTGTGCAACCCACCTCCACAGTGCTTCCCTCAGCTTCATGGCTTGTGCATTGGAGGGGTGCCCCAAGTTTGGTGAGGAGCTCCTCAGTGGGTGTCAATGGGGGCTGGATGGCTGGTCCCCCACCTGTGGCTTGCCAGTCACTTGCTACAGCAGCAAGCCATTGACAGGCATGGCAGATGAGGTTGGTGGCCTGATGCTGCACATGCTCATTAGTTCTGCTGTGCAGGCCAGCATCATTTACTCTGTGCACCACACTGTTCCACAGGGCAGTCCTCCATCTTCTGCTCTCCATCCAAATAACAGGGCATAATGTCCAATCACATACTGGGTGATGATGTTAGTTTCCCCAACAGAGAATGCTGGTAGGCGAGCTCTCTGCATGTTACCTGGAAGACATAAACAGGAAAAAGGTCACAGGACCTCATACGATTGTCAAATTGCACATCGACAGTGGATATTACTTGCAAATAATCCACACTACACCATAACCCTCCAAGCTATCATGGCTATAGCAGCTTGCATTACACTCCTGTCCCAGAGCTATCTTATTCTCCCCAATGTTTGACACTCGACTGCATAATCCTCTATTCTCCATTCATTTCTGTGTAGAGGGTTGACAGTGGGCATCTTCCATATGGATGGTGTGTGGATGGTGGCAGGTCAGTGTTTGACTGCGGTGTGTGATGGAGCTGTGAGCACATGCCTGAGTTCATGTAGGAGGCAGACACTGATGTTGTTATGCCCCATGGAGATATGCTGTTGCTGCCATCAGTAGTCAATATGTAGATGCTCACCATTTCGGAGGGGAGGAGTGTTGTTAATGTGCATATCCCCCTGTACAACTGGGGTGGACAGGGTGGTGATGTTGCCACCTAACCTGTGTGATGCAGGTTGCCTATATCCACGGCATGTGTTTATGAAGTCTTCTTTACCCCCAGTACAGGGTGAATTGTCTTGTTTCCTCTGAGACTTACAACATATGTGGAGAGACAGCTGCAATTGTCCTTGGCAGTGTGGATATGTTTGATTTGTTGTCATAGTCAGCCTTACATGAAGTCACCTGTGAACTTGCAGGCTTGCTCAGACATAGGTGGACTTGCTTCCAAGTTGTTGCCTGCACATATGTGTCCCTGTACAGCCAATGTAGCAACCTGTTATGTGGTTTGTGTATTGCTGCTGTCCACCAATGGGGATTACTCTACCTTGGTGGAGGCTGGTTATACAGGTCAGGCACTGCTGCGTCCATACAGCTACAGTGGATATAAAGGGTACACACCCCTGTTACACTGCCTGGTATTTGTGCAATTGGAACATGAGACCAGAATCAGTCATTTCAAAACAATTTCCACCTGTAATGTGACCTATAGCCTGTACAATTCAATTGAAAACATAACAATCTGGTCTGTGGAAACATATGGTAATAATACTCAGTACAATAAGCCAGTTGAATGAGTGTGCACACCCTTAAACTGATATGATGAGTATGCACCTCTTGAGATGGTTACAGCATTCATCTGTCTTTGTCTGGAACATCATGGCACATCTTCACTTGGCAATAGTTGCTCACCTTCCTAGAAACACCTTTGATTGTATTTCAATGGAATTCTACAGGTTAGTGGTTACATTCAAAATGTGAAACATTATGAAAGTATCTTCTGTGGTCTGATTGTCATACAGCACAGAAACCTGGCATTCCAACAGGGGGGTGTATACTTGTGATATCCACTGTATATAGGTGTAGATATATCTGGTAGTGGTAGGCATGGATAGAGGGTCATAACACAGTTGGACACTTCTCTGATTAATACCTGATAATCATGCCTACTCTAGTACCTATATCAGTGTCAGGGCAATGCAACAACCAGTGGCTGTACACATTTATATCTGTTATATATGTATGAACTGACTCTGATATTACACACGTGCAACATGCACAACCTATGTACCTAACTGCTTGAAACCCATGTGATTAGTTTTGTGCCTTCCAGCTGAACATATGCATACATACATGTGCTCAGGGGACATCTGGTATACATTTCTGTTCTATGTTAGTATGGCAAACTGTATTTACAGTCTTGCTGCTCAATCATACTTCTCAACCTGTTACAGCAGTATGTCTGGACAATGGCTCACATAAATGGGTGTCAAAAGGGACATCAGTATTGATACTGCATTAATATAGCTGCACCATACATTAGTATGTTGATTGCACAGTAGTGCTTGACATCACTGTGATAACCTGGAAGATGTCCAACAGTCATAAGTAGGCTACTATGTTACAATGTCATTACTCACAGACCTGAAAATGGTTAGGCTGACATGACACATGTATAAGTGTATGTGATTACAGATATTAGTCACAAATGTGCTTATTATCCAGCAGAACACTGTACAGTTGAATACTATTAATTCAGGATATCACATGCAGTTCAACACACGTCTGCAACAGTACTTTACTATGCACATGCCCTCTATAGGTCTCTTAGCTTTACAAGACAAACGTGTCATAGTCATAATCACATGTAACATGGATATGGAAAACATCCCATTAACTGGCCTAGCAGTGGCACAGTCACAACTGTTTGGCAGACACCCCCGCAGTTGTCATATATGAGCTGTCCTTTCCCAGGGTGACTAAGCCTCCTGAGCTGTGATCCTACCTCGCAAACTCTCAGAGCATCACATGTGGACAAAGCCTAAAATGATGGGGGATAAATAGGGGCAGACTTTAAATATTCTTGTTACAAACATACTAAGTTTGTAGAATGATACATTTTGCATTACAGTGAATAGTCTTAAGAATGTGGAGTCTTAAACTCAAGTGTTTGTCATGACTTGATGACTTCAATCATAGGCTATTTGCCAGAAAAGTACAGATTTCAGGAGGAACAGACAAAAAATATGATGGTAAAATGTGGACATTTTGTGAAGCTCTGTACATTTGAGAGGTATGTCTGTGATCTCTCTCACTGCAAGACGGCCAGAGGCTATGGCCATAACAGCTGTTCAGCAGGACATTAGTACAGCAAGTCTTGTTGGGACATATATTCCTCCAAATCATATTTCCCATTATTACAGACCAAATACTACATTTAATTACATGCTTTGATGTTCCACTTACCTTTCTTTCTTCTCTTTTCCAGTTTATGTTTTGTTTTCTCTCTCTCTCTCTCTCTCTCTCTGCACTACAGGGCTAGAGCTGGTTTGAATAGGTGGCAGCATGGCTTTTGTAGGTGATGCTCATGACCAGGTGATGGCCTGTGCATCTATTGGGGTTCCTCGCTTGGTAATTGCATACAGAACAGCTATGTAATTCTTCCAATGTCATGGCAACACACTCCTATAAAATAGTACTCCATGTGGGCACTGGCCCTTTCCCTTACTTGTGAGGAAGACATCCTGGAGTTGTGGGAGCTACTACCTCTTACAATAAGACTTGTGGAGACAAGCCAACTAAATGGTGGAGAAGGTTCAAGACTTAGGGGCAGAATGTGAGTATTGCTGTTATATGTTTGGAATACTGCTAGTTTAACAGGGTTTGTCTGCACATGCTACTACTTCAGTCTGACAAAGTTCTGTCTCTGCATAGCTCTCAACTGTAGCCCATTACGTATTGCCTGTTCCCCAGACAGGTGTTGTCCTTGACAAATCAGTAGCATACTCTGGTGATTGCATTATGTAAATGGTAACATCAATTTGTTTTTCTGACTTTATATTCCTCAAAAAAGATATGTTACAACAAACCCTGTAACACAAGCAACTTTCTCAGTATATAACATCAATATTTCATGTATGGCCGTGTATTTGGGCCTCTGTCCACCAATTATGTCAGGCTTTGTCCAGATGTCATACAGTAGTAGGTTGACAGGTATACCGGTCTATCATTATTTAGTGCTGTAATTCCTGCTGTGGTGAAAGGCTGGGAAACATGGTGAAGTCTGTACATTCAAGAGGTTGGTGTATAGAGAATGCTCTTAGATGACCTTGTAACACATTTTATATGGGGGAAAGTAACACATGTTTTAAAATTAGGCTGTTAGAACATTTGAGACATATTACTGATAAGAAAGATGACAGTTCTATAGCCGTACATTTGAATAAATCTCACCATGGGGACAGTAGTGGGTTCCAAGGTACTGTTTTTGAAAAAGTATGTTCCTCAGTTTGATGAAACATTCATAAAAGGACAACTGGTATGTACAGACTCGGTGTATTAATATTAACTGTGATACTTTATCCCATAGGGAGTTAAATTAGGAGTGTAATTGGAGGCTTTGTATTTAATTATGTAATTAGGTGTTAATATAATAAACATGTGTGAATTACTGGCTGGTTTGTTCTTTATTTCTTTGTTATTTATAGCACTTTGTGTACTGTGTATTTTCTAGCTAGTTTCACTGTGTGTGAGGTATTAACTGGAAATTGTCCACTTTTATTAAGCATCTGTTGGGTTGTTTGTTTCTGATAACTTGTTGCAGTTAAACTCTTTTTTTTCTAGAGGCTCCTTTAGCTGTTTAAAACCTTCATTTAACGGCTGTTTAAAACTTTCATTTAACGGCTCACTGCTGCTTTTCAGCTGTGAGAAACATTTCTGCAGTTTGTTTCTAAGTAGTGGGGATATTTGTAGCATTTCCATATTCAGGCTTGTATTTGGGCCTAGTGTTTGTGGAGGCTGTGTGTCTGAGCACATATTCAGGAACATCTTGGTTTAGCCAAAGCCATCAGGCATTTCAGTGAGAGAGAATTGTTTGAGGTCATTGGCTGACTGAGGTCACCTGGACTACAGCTTAGACTAAGCACCTCATTGGATCTTTTGAGATTTCTTTCTTAAAAGCTGTCTCAGGTTTCAACTTTCTGTTACCCAAGAAGTTAAGTTGTGAGTGTTCTGCCATTTCACACTGAGCTAATCGAAGGAAGGACACTGAGCAAACTCGGAGCTATAATATATAACATTAAGTATCCTGTTTTTGTTTATTTTTTTCTTTATTTCTTTGTTATTTATAGCACTTTGTGTACTGTGTATTGTTCTAGCTAGTTTCACTGTGTGTGAGGTATTAACTGGAAATTGTCCACTTTTATTAAGCATCTGTTGGGTTGTTTCTTTCTGATAACTTGTTGCAGTCAAACTCTTTTTTCTAGAGGCTCCTTTAGCTGTTTAAAACTTTCATTTAAAGGCTCACTGCTGCTTTTCAGCTGTGAGAAACATTTCTGCAGTTTGTTTCCCACCCCCCTCCCTGTTGGTATAGTGTTTTTATAGTTGGTGGCTTTGCAGTTGCCCGCCCCTAGTGTAAATTTGATCTGGGACCCTCCTCCCAGTCTAGTGTCATTACCTCATTCTACCCAGTACAGGGAGAACATTTGAGAAGGCCAATCAGCTTAGTTTCTGCTACTCCTTTCTCTCTTTCCACTAACAAAAAAAAAAAAAAAAAAAACTTTTTCTAAGCTTGTTTCCTGCCTTTCCTGTGGGTAGTCTAGCCTGGATATAGATTTGCTGTGTCCAGGACTATTTCTAGGCTTCTAGGGCTCAAGCCTTTCTGTGTTGGAGGGAAGCCTTCTAGCTTAATTTTGTTTCTTAGAACTAGCCAGTTTTTTGTTTCGGCACTTGTTCAGAACATATTGTAAGCACTAAATAAGCTACAAATTACTACAGCGCTCAACTTTCCTCACTGTCTAGAGGAAAACAGTTTCTAGTACTTAACAAATAAGCACCTATCCAGGCTATCCAGGCATGTCTAAGGGACAGCCCCCAGTGTTTTCTCCTGTCTACCTGATGAATCTGGGCATCCTGTCGCCCCTGGGATTCCGGATACTGGCTAAAGCTCTAGCCACCCCTATAGTGCCTTTTTTAGGCAAGGTTCAAATGACAAATTCCCCACCCTAACAGGTACAGGCAAGAAGAATCTGAGGGTACTGCTACTCAATGCTAGAAGTCTAAACCTCAAAATGCACTCTCTCGAGGCACTCCTTAAAATGGAGTACATCGACATCTGTGCAGTGACAGAGACCTGGTTCAAGGCTCCAGAGAGTACCCCTGCATTACCAGGCTATAATTCATACCACACCTTTCGGCCACCTAACCTGGACCAAAACACTAAAGGCGGAGGAGTGTCCATATTCATTAAGGATATCCACACCTCCAGGCTAGTTGCTCAGCATAATGCATCCGAAATTATCCAAGTGCAACTAACTCTGGGCAAGACCGCAATCCAAATTGTAGCTTGCTACAGATCCCCCACCATGCCCCAGGATTCCCACACCTCATTTCTTAATACACTGGAAAATATTAGGGTACAACCCAACACCCTAATAATGGGCAATTTCAACTACCCTACAATTAACTGGGAAAACTACTCATGTACCAACTCTTGTGCTCAATGTTTTCTGGAATTCATAAATTCCAATGCCATGGATCAACTTATCCACACCCCCACCAGGGGCAGCAATATCCTAGACCTGGTTATTACCAACATGGGCAACCGGTGCTCCACACCAGAGGTCAATTCCTTGTTTGTCAGATCCGACCATAAGCTAATCACCCTAGACATCCACATCCCTCCCCCACCCCCCCATTAGGGAAACCACAGTAAAAAAATTTCTCCAAAGCCAACTTCACGCTTCTTAAGACAGAAGTGGCAAACTTCACGACACCCATGCTGACGGACAACAGAGGTATGACTGCTGAATCCTACACAAATGCACTTGATAAGCACTTACATGATTGCATGGATCGTGCAATCCCTAACAGAACCAAGATGCTATCCTCCAAAAAAAGGAAGCCAATCTGGTGGTCCCCTGCCATAAACAAACTCTACAACAGAAGAAAGAAACTGTTGCAAAAAAGAGTAAAATCCCATGATTGGAGAAACTCACTGGTCAGCTTCAGTATGAAGCTGAGATACCTCATAAAATCCTCCAAAGCTAGTTATGAAAACAAAATCGCCACTGACTCTAAAGACAACCACAAAGCATTCTATACCTATGTCAAGATTCTCAATGGCAACACTCAGATCTGTTTTGAGTTACAGCACAATGGCACTAAATATACAGAACCAACGGATATTGCAAACATCCTGGCAGATAGGTACAGTGCTAACTTTACCCCTCTGTCATTCCCTAAAGGGCCCATCTCTAGACCAGAAGAATGCAAAGTTCCTGTAATCACGGCTGCACAGGTAAAAAAACACACTATCCAAAGCCAAGAACACAGCATCCATGGGACCTGACGATGTCCCAGGCTGTGTTCTACATGAACTACAGAACGAACTGGCACCCCACCTAAGTACCATGTTCAATCATAGCCTCACTTCAGGCTATGAGCCCACTGAATGGCGCATAGTGAGAGTTATCCCACTTCACAAAGGGGGAGCCACCACAGACCCCGGAAACTACTGCCCCATTAGCCTAACGAGCCTGGTCTGTAAGGCTATGGAGCATATCATCATGGAACTTATAAACAATGACATTGGTAATCTTCAAACTCAGGACCCCACCCAGTTCGGGTTTGTAAAAGGCAAATCATATCTCCTAAACCTGACAGACTTCTTTGAAGCAGTCACCAAAGCCGTAGATGAGGGTAAGGTGGTTCACACAGCCTATCTAGATCTTGCCAAGGTTTTTGACACCATCACCCACTCTGGAATTATAGATAAACTCACTAAACTAGGTATAAATCCCTATGTCACAAGATAGGTTACCAGCTGGCTCACTGACAGAATCCACACTGTGAAAGTAGCAGACTCCAAATCCAGCATCAGACCAGTGACAAGTGGAGTACAACAGGGTTCAGTCCTGGGTCCTCTCCTGTTTGGTATCTACTTCTCTGAAGTACAGGCCAACACAGAAGGTCTTTATTAACGGTTCGCAGATGACTGCAAACTAGGAGCTATAATCAAAACTCCAAAAGATGTGGACATCCTACAAAAGGGTCTTGCTGAGACAGATGCCTGGTGTCAAAGTCATGGCCTCAAGCTCAATTCCAAAAAGTGCATTGTCATTCCTTTTGGTAAAAACTCAGTACCCATGAACTACCACATAGGTGGTAGTCTACTTAACACCGAAAGTGTGATAAGAAACCTTGGGACACAGGTGGACAGTAGTCTCTCCTCTGATTATCACATCGCCACAGTAGTCAGGAAATCCTTCTATGTGGCACACCTCATCACAAAAGGTTTGTCATCCAGGAAAAAAGAGGTCATTGTTCCCCTCTACACGTCACTCATTAGACCCATTATAAAGTACAATGCCCCTTTTGGTATGTACCTCACAAGACATCTACAACAACTGGAAAGGCCACAGAAATACCTCACAAAGAGGATTACCGGCCTCAAAGAGATGTCCTATGCAGACCGTTTCAAAAAACTGCAGCTTTACTCCGTTGCATATCGCCTATTCAGAGGCGATCTCTGCCTAACACACAAAGCTATGTCAAACCCAGAGCTTTTAGACATGCTCCACTTAAAGAAATCCCAGTCCCTACTAGCTACACGCTCTAGGGACCTAAACATCATCACCACAATAAACAGAACATGCTAGAGGGATAGATTCCTGTCCCAGAGACTTCCCATACTCTGGAACAAACTACCTATCTATATCAAACAAAGCTCCTTATTAGCACTGTTCAAGAAAAATCTTGATGATTGGATGGGAGATAGGAAATTCACCCCGGGGATCACTTCTGTGGCTCTGCTCGACAGTGGCACAGGAAAATAATTTTCTTGGGTGGCGAAAGCCAGAGTACCTTTGGCTAGGCTTATATAGGCCCTAGGGCCAATAGCCTAGTACCTACCTATGAACCATGCAGCTGAGATGACTTACTGGTAAATTGCTCTGACCATGGTGTGCAGGGTTCTGGGTTCAAGGGCTGTTTATTTTGTTACCAGGCAGAACAAGGACTGTTGGATACAGAGTGATTAAACCAGTTTTGAGCAGCTTTAAGCACGTTTGCATTGGTTTGAGCAACATTAAGCAGTGCTAACGTATGATTAAATGAATAGGTGCTTACACCGTGTAAGCCTCGCTTACCAGTGCATAAATCTGCTTAGCATTTACATTTAAGCAATGCTTAATCTTGCTAACCATAGCTCAGCCCTTTTAACCATTGATCAGATTCCAGTCTGATAAAATAGCAGGGTAATGACATCTTTAATAAGTGTATTTAATTTCCTGTACATAACATGCTTCTATGTGATGTCATTACAGTAGCAAGGGGTGTGAGTATACTGTAGAGGACACCTAAGTATACATGGGTAGTACTACAATCTTTTCTCTTTGTATTTTCTCATACATGGGTAGTATCCCAGGTTTTATGCAGTCACACTTGCATGTTACCAGCTACAGTGCACTGGTTGACAGAAATAGTTTAACATATTGTATCATTACGTTAGTCCTTTTAACAGTGCTTTTCCAAGTAAGAGTAGATTGCAGATTGTAGTACTGGAACCATACACCCATGCATGCAAAGCTGGACTCTGAGTACTGACTGTCTTGTTCTTGGTGTTTGAGCTGTATGTTTATATGTATCTCCTATTGGATATTGATCTGATATTAACTGTAGACTACTATGTTTTTTGTACATGCCATTGAGGACTGCTATCATGTAGTAATGGCATATCTTTCAGTTTCAGACTTCTATCTTTCAAAACGTTCATCATAATGCATAACCTGTTGGCTATCTACTTTCTCTCTGTCCTCTGTACAGATGTGCAGATGTCAGGTATTGCTAAGGCCATACCACTATGTAGGTGCCCACATAGTATTGTGCTGTGAGCCTGGACACTACTGCTAGTTCCAACATATGGGACATTCCTTAATGTGGGCCTTGCCCCTTTTCCTTGTCTGTGTGAGGGACATTACAGAGGTGGTGGCCTACAGATTCACATACAGTAGGTGTCAATACATCACATGACAGGACATGTGGAGACAGCCAAACAACATGGGGACATATTCCCAGATTTGTGAACAGATTCTATGTCATCAGTGCTGTTATACAGATGGTGGATTGATAGATTGACAGGGTTTGTGTGGACATGCATTTAGTGAGTGACTTCACGGCTTACAGTGATATGTCTCTGACATACCTCTCCACTGGCACACTGTCCACAGACTGGCCACACGTATGCCTGTTATGTTTTGTATGTTCCCCAGGCAGCTGGTGTCCTTGGTAAATCAGTCATGGACACTGGGGAATGCAGTCAGTAGATACTCACAGCTATTGGTATTACCTATGTTATATTCCTCGTAAAGGATGTTACAACAAACCCAGTGACATCTGCAACTGTCTCAATGTATGACAGCAGTATGTCCAATCTACCCCTGTGTTTGTGCCTCTACCCCCAAATTATTTCAGGCTTTGTCCAGATGTCAGTCAGGTGCAGGCATATATATTATCATTAATTCTTGACTTCATCCCTGCTACCATCCCAGTGGTGTAGTACACCCATAGATATGAGTCCTGAGCCTGTGCATTCTGAGGAAAACTGTACATGTGAGAGGCCTGTGTATGTCTGGCCACTGTTAGCAGACTGTCATGACTGTGTACACATGTCATGTGTACATGTTATTTGGGCTGTGTATGGAGGGGGGTGGATGTAAGTGTTATGGCTCCTTCTTTATCTGACTGTGCATGCTGCTCCAGTTTCCGCTGATCTATTGGCTGTATGTGTTTGTAGGGGCAGAATGAGACATGTCCCGTACCAAGGTCAAGATTCAGACTACACTGACAATTGGGACTCTATATGTAGGGCTAGTTTGTTAGTGGCAAACAATGATGTATTTGTTCACACAGTCCATATACTCTACTGTTCACTTGACTTAACGGTATGTGACAGTGACTGTAGTGATGTTGGTTGTGGGTATGCATTTTCACACTGGTGTATGTTTGTCACTGCTGTTACATCCCTGATATATTTGCAAATACACATATAATTACCTATATCAGATGTCCTAATTCAATTACTTGTGCTAGTTCAGTAAATATATGTTAAAGCACAAAGGAGGGTGTTACTACAGCAAGTGTGTTAGCTTATCTACACCAGTACTTCAGACACATCCCCATTTTCATGGCTTCCACCCACCACTTTGTCAGCCTTGGTCCACATTCATTGCAGAATGGGGTTCTAAGCACACCTGTCAACTGGCTGGACTGTTTCAGGTTGTCCAGTTTTATTGCTCATATGTCTGGTTTGTTTTACAAATTATTATCATTTCTCTGGTAAATCACTGTAATGATATGATAGTTGTCAGGAAACGAGGACATACATTTCATTTCCCTACCTCACCTCCATCAGAATATGTATGCTGAAACAAACTGTCACTCTGTCAAGAAGACTAGAGGGGGACAATGACCTCTTCCTTCCTGGATGCTAATGTGTTAGTACTGAGATGTGCCACATAGAAGGACTTTTTGACCACAGTGGAAATGTGGTGGTCAAGAGACATTGCTGTCAACTTGTGTACCCTCACCTCTTATGACACCTTCTTTGTTCAGGGGAGTACCATCAATGAGGTAAATCATGGAAACAGGGTTTTCCACAAAGGGGATCACAACATATTTTCTTACATTGAGCTTAAGTCCATGGCTCTGACACCAGTCATTGGTCTCAGTGAGGCCTTTCAGTAGGATGCCAACATCACTTGGGTAGTTAATAATAGTTCCCGACTTGCAATCGTCTGCAAACTTTGTCAGCCAGAGCTCCTTCATGTTGGCATGGACTTCAGAGAAGTTGATACCAAACATGACAGGACCCATGACAGAACCCTGTGGGACTCCACTTATGACTGCTCAGCACTCTGACTTGGAGTCAGCTATTGCCACACTGTGAGTCCTATCAGTGACCCAGTTTGCAACCCACCTAGTCATACAGGGGTTGATGCCTAGTGTAGTAAATTTTTGCATAATTCCTCAGTGGAGAATGTTATCAAAGGTTATGGCCAGATCAAGGTAAGCTGTATGTGCCAGCTTGCCTTCATCCACAGCTCGGGTGACTGCCGCCAAGAGGTTGACCAGGTTGATTGAGCAGGTATAACCTACCCTTCACAAAAGTAAACTGTGTGGGATCCTGAGTCTGCAGATTCCCATATCCCTGTTTATTAGGTCCATGATGATGCATTCCATAGCTTCGCAAAACAGACATGTCAGGCAGTTGGGGTGGTATTTCCAGGGTCTGTAGTCACACCTCGTTTGTAGAGAGGGGTGACTGTGGCAGTGCACAATTCAGTAGGGATAAAGCCTGAGGTGAGGCTGTGCTTGAACGGGGCACACAGGTGAGGTGCCAGGTCACTCTGTAGTTCATGTAGAACACAGCCAGGGATATTGTCAGGTCCCATAGAAGCTGTATTGTTGGCCTTGGACAGTGGTGTTTTAACCTGTGCTGCAGTAATACTGGGTGCCTGGCAGTGTACTGGTATTATGATTGGTCCTTTGGGGAGGGACTTAGGGGTAAAGTGTGCGCTCAATATGTCAGCCAGTATAATGGCAATATTTGTTGGCACTGTCTGGGAGGTACCATTGTCTAGTAGCTCAGATGATGGTGATTCTTTACGTAACTCTATGGGACTTTGTGGTTGTCTTTACTATGTGTTCCAACTCTGTTCTCACAGCTAACTTTGTAGTATTTGATAAGGGATCTCAACTTTTAATTGAGGCTGATGAGGGTTTATTTCCAGCCTTGGGACTTCACCTGATTCCATATCAGTTCCCTCCTTCTGTTGTACAGTTTCTTTATGGCAAGGGACCACCAGATCACCTTCCTTTTTTTGGAGGCGAGGGTCCTGGTACTATTGGGTAAGGCGGCATCCATGCATTTGTGTACGTGTTCATAGTGCATTGTTTGATTCAGCTGTCATGCAACTAGTCTCCATTTGCATGGCTGCTGTGAGGTTAGCCACCTCTGTTTTTATGGGGCCATAGTTAGGCTTGGAAAGGATTTTTATAGTGGTTACCAGTGCAGGGGTGGGTGGGGGGGGGGGGCTATGGATTTCCAAAGGTGATTAATTTGTATTCAGATATAACAAGGGAGGAGTTGACTAGTAGAGCAAAGGTCACCCATGTTACGAAGGACCAGGTTGATGTGATGGCCATGTGTATCAGTACATGAGTAGCTTTCCCAGCTAATGGTAGGGTAGTTGAAGTCAACCAGTATGGGAGTGTTAGACTGGACACTAATACTCTACAGGGTGTTTATTGCCATGGAGTGTGAGTCTTGGGACATGTTTGTGGACCTATATCAGGCTACAACCTGAACCACTGTCTTACCCAATATTAGCTACGCCTGCAGGATCTGTAATGCATGATGCTGGTCTACCACTCTGGAGGTGTATGCATTCTTATTAAATATGGAAATACTACCACCTTTGGAGCTTCAGTCCAAGATGTGCAGCCATAAGTTGTGGAATGAGTTGTAGGCTGGTAGCGCAGGGGTACTTCCTGCTGCCTTTAACCAGGTCTCTGTTACAGCACAGATGTCATTGTTCCCCATTTTAAGGAATATTTCCAGTGAGTGCATTTTCAGATTTAGACTTCTAGTGTGCAGCAGCATGACCCTCGGATTGCATGTGTTTGTAGCTGTCATATATTTCTGTATATTTATGTATATACATATATATATATATATATATATATATATATATATATATATATATATATACGTGTGTGTGTGTGTATTCTCCTTTCTATATATATGATTGCATATATGTAGATATAAATGTGGCTGTATCTCTCTCTTTCTCCCTTTCTCTCTCTCTCTCTATATATATATATATATATATATATATATATATATGTGTGTGTGTGTGTGTGTGTGTGTGTATTATGTATAGATTTGCCCACATATATGCATCTCCTATATCTAGAGTACCTGACTGATTTTACAGACCCCTTTCCCTACTGTTGATGACTGTACTAACTGATATATTTGGAATGTCATCACTATTTGTATAGGGCTCAAATGCTGTAATGGTACATGGTTTTGATTGTAGTTTACAAGGCCCTGGGTTCAAGAGCTGGCAGGCCTTATTATTTTGCTGCAAGGCAGAAGAGTTCTGCTGGGGGGAATGGATAAGGGAAATAATTAAAAGAGGTCCCTAATGTGGGCCCCTTCACCCCCATTTAGACAGCCTTTGGGCAGATTTGTTGCAGTAAGAGGTTCAGAGTGTGGATCTGATGTTTGACTGCACTATATATATATATATATATATATATATATATATATATATATATATATATATATATGTATATACACACACACATATATATATATATATATATATATATATATGTGTATATATGTACACACACACACACATATATATATATATATATATATATATATATATATATATATATATGTATACACACACACATATATATATATATATATATATACATAGATATAGATATATGTGGTGGTGCTGCGGTAGCGTTGTCGCCTCACAGTAAGATGTCCTGTTCGATTCTCAGCTAGAGCATCTTCTCTGTGGAGATATGTGTGGATGGGCGTACCTTTGTTGAAGGTTGTGCTTCAGGGCTGGCAACTTGGCACGTAAAAATCTACTGCCAATCATTAGTTGACCGGAGTTTCGCTGTGGCGATCCCTAACCAGGAAAAGCCGAAAGACACAACAACTATATCTGTACACACACACACACACACATATATATATATATATATATATATATATATACACAAACAGAAAACATTTATGCATACCTATCCATCACATACACAGGCTGGACTTTGGAGTTATTTTGACTAATACTTACAGATAGCTAGAGCATTCCCCGCCTGGGCATCTTGGTCCGACTGGTCCAAAAAGTCCCTCTTCCTCAGCTTCAAGTTGGCAAAGTGTTGCCAGACCTGCATGCCAGTGGCAGTGGTGAGAGCTTGGGCAAGATGGTCCCAGGTCTCCACTTTATATTGAGAGCCCTGGTACTGGTCCTGCAGCAGTCGCCCTTCATGGTCTTTAATCAGGAGTCCAACCATGACCCTGGACTCCTGAATGCCCCAGAGCTACGCTGAAAAGCGCACAGCTTCACCTACACCAGCCATAGTGCCTATAGTGGGGAGCTACAACTGGTTTGAAAATTTATGGATTGCTGTGGGGTTTGAACCATGACAGCCTGCATGTTAGGCAAACACTCTAACTATTACACTATTCCATTTTTGCTATTTGCATTGCATATATTTCTATTTAGCGTCTTTTGATGTTTAAACTCTGCTATGCATAACGGCACACCCGTTCAGCTATGGTTAAACTTTATTAGTTTAATAAAAAAAAAGATTTTGTGGATTTAAATGGAATTTTAACTTTTTCTCACTTTAGCAGTATGCCTGCCGTAATGGGGGAACAAGGGCATAACACTGGGGACAATTTTAGCACTTTAAAAGTGCACGGGATAATGGGTTTTGTGTTAGCATGTATTTTGTGCAGTGTATAGGAACTCAGGCATGTCAGTATTGTGTTTATTTTATTTCTTTATTTAATATTTGTTGACCGGGTAAGTCCGACTAGGACGGGGAGCCTATTTTCAGCAGAGGCCCAGGGTGACACGCTCCAGATGCATGTTTGTGGCATGCATTCTGCGGATATACTGCACAATTGTGCAGTATATCCACAGACAACTGTGTTTTTGCTTTTAAAAGTGCCGTAATGGCACTTTCTGAAGGGGGCCGTGTTACATGTATGGGTACTGCTGTAACACACCCCACGCACTCATTCATGGATCATGTCCATGTAGGTGTTACAGAAGCACACCTTAAGATCCATTCTGTGCAAGAATAGTTTATTCTTGCACGGAACATTACTGAATCCCGGTCATTGTGTACTACATTTCTGTTAGTTTTTTAACAGAATACTAAACATAGCAATGAAATTTCTAAGAACAGCTTATGAGACATATAGGAATATAGCTAAATATCTAGTCAAAGTATATGTGGACAAAGTTCATGTTTTTGTTCATGATCAGCTTATGAGACATATAGGAATATAGCTAAATATCTAGTCAAAGTATATGTGGACAAAGATCATGTTTTTGTTCATGATCTTTAGATGACAGTTTAATTCTGAGTTACATGATTATTTATTTGTTAAATCTCCTGTTGTACCATTGTTATATGAGCTCCCCAAGATTCATAAGGCTCTCCTTACACCAGCTATGAGACCTATTGTTTCTATCAGAGGTTGGGTCATGGAGCTTCTTTCTATTTATGCAGAAAAGATGATCAGACTTGTCTTAGATAGGACAGACACAGTATTGCGAGACATCAAGTCATTTTTAGAAGATCTTTATATATGGACCTCAGATTTTGAAAGTCCTAGGAATTTCTTGTCACCTTAGATGTAACATCTCTTTTTACTGTAATTCCCAATGACATAGGTCTGGAGAATATTAGAAGTTTTTTGAGCACCAGAATGGACTTTTTGCCAAATAAAGTTGAGTTAATCTGTATGTTAGAGTTGATTTTAGAAAATAATGTGTTTACACTTGACAGCAAATATTATGTACAGAGAACTGGCATAGCTATGGGCAAAGCTTGTCCAAATAGCTACGCTAATCTAGTGCTGGCAAGTTGGGAAGTTGATAAATTATTGAATAATAATAGCTTTGTACATCTCATCTACTTTTACAAATGGTTCATAGATAATATATTTATGATTTGGGGTGGTACACAGAAATAATTAAATGATTTTGTTTGGATGCTACATGGAACCACCAATGTTTTAAGGTTTACCGCTAAGATATGAAGCAAAACTTTAGACTTTCTAGATGTTCAAGTTAGTAAGAAGAATTAAGTCTCTTGGGTACTAAGATGTATAAAATAGAAGTTAAAAGGAACACCTTATTACATAGATAAAGTTTGCATCCTGCCCATATTAGCAGGAATGTGTTGACAGAACAATTTGTAGAGCTATAAGACTTCATGGTGATGATGCTACACTTCATACAGTTTTTTCTAGTGTAAAAACTGAGTTTCTGGACAGGGGCTATAGTGTTAAAGAAATCTATTTGTGTACTGATGAAGTGTTAAGAACTAGGGATGAAAGGGAGACCCTATTTTTCCAGGAGCACAGAGGAGGGTCAATCCTCTGTAGTGAGAACACCTGATACAGTTAGGAACAGACCTGTTCTTACATTTTTCAAATGATGTTAATATTGTATGTTATCTTTTCAGGAAACATTGGTCAATCTTGTTGGCTGATCCAGATATTAGGAAGATTATTGGTATTCAACCTAGATTTAGCTTTAGAAATAATCGTTCCTTAAAACAACAATTGTGTTATAGACATTCAAATTTTAAAATACAAATGTATTCACAGTGTAAGGGTACGTTCAAATGTGGTTCGTGCTCTGCTTGCAATTACATTTTGTCTTGTACTTCTTATGTACATAATGTTACTGGTACTGAGATAGCTTTAGATTTTTTTGCTAACTGTAGTACTAAGAATGTTGTTTATTATGCAGCTTGCAGGATGTTCATTGTGTAACACATTTTAAATAGGTAAGACAAACCGAGCATTTAAAGGTAGGATCTTGGAACGTCTGAATTATATATCTAAAGGGAGAGAGATTAATGATTTAGTGAAACACGTCAAAACCTATGATTCACATTATATGTTTATGTTTGTTGTACTGGAAATTATTTACGAAAGTAATAGGAAAGGTGACATAAAGAATAAAACTGAATGTGCTGAACAAAGGTGGATTTTACTATTAAAAGCATTTATAAAACTAGGTTTAAATGACAAGGTATCTTTAAAACCTGTTTTAAAGTCATGCCCATTACAACACTGAGTTGTGGGCTTGGCAGTTTAAGGTGTTTTTATTAGTGCATATTGAGGTGACATAAACAAGCAATAATGCATGCCAGGGTGTGTGTTAATGTGTAATTAATGCACACCAGGACTGTTATGAGGGTCAACACCACGCTCTCTGTAAAACTGTGTTTTACTTGATTATTTGTTTTTAAGTACTCTATATATATATATATATATATATATATATATATATATATATATATATATAAAATTTTTTTTTGTATATTTTGGATGTAAAATGGTTCCTCCGCCTTCTATTTCAAACTTTCTGTAGTATATGTTAATGGTGTTGGCGGAAACATTTTATATAAAAAATAGATAAAAAATAATATAGTACTTAAAAGAAATATGTAAGTAAAACACAACAATTTTGCAGACAGAACATTCTCTCCCTGTAATACACACTCACTTCTGTTTTCATACACACGTTCACTCAAGAATGCTGTCACTCTCTGTGGATCTCAATCTCTCTCTCCCACACACTCACACACACACACACACACACACACACACACACACACACACACACACACACACACACACACACACACACACACACAAGTATTTCCGATTTTTTTTGTTTGTTTTTTACACTTGATAAACAGCAAAAGCGCTGCTTAGCGAGTGCAAAAGTAAAGGAGACCATTAATTTCTTTAGCAATCCAAACTCCACGGCAGCATAGCTTCCGTGAAGTGGCAGACTCATTATTCAATAGGCATTACTTTTACATTAATACCCTGCTGGAGAATGCTCGTTCTCAAATCAGGGTACTGATGTACAGTAAGCCCATTGTCTAGTCACTGCTTAGATGTTTTTTAATTGTCATGTGATTTTAATGTCTGTATTTGATTGGATTGCATTGTATTTAATAGTCTGTCAGCTTTGTCACTTTTACTATGGTCTAATGAAGCAGTATTGTACACCATGAAAGCGCTTACCAGTTCTTTATTTAAAGGTAGTTGCTCGGATGCTGTGGCAGCCTGGAGTTTCCTTTGCTTTGTATCATTAATTTGCATAGTTGTGCCCCACAAAACTCACAACTATTTTGATAATTTTTATTTAAAATATTACACACACCACTGTAATTGAGTTTTGCTCAAAATATTGTTATGGTAGTACTGTTAATTGATTTTTGTTCAAAATGTTGTCATGTTAGCACTATTTCTTTTGTAGACAATTGATCAAGTAGTTATAAATATGTTGTGTGGTATACATGGTCTTGATAATATTTTTTATGACTAGATATTACAAATGAACAAAGACAAATACAAAAAATTGAAAATGTCTAATACATCAATTTCTAGTGCTCCATTAAAGGTGACCACAAATGTGGTAGCAAATAATTACAACTAGTAATGAAATAAACTGAGCACATCAAATAGTAAAACAAAGGAAAACAATAAAATCACTATTTTAGTAAGGTATACCTGATAAATTCAACTAACATTTTAAGCATGGGCTAAAGTTCAGAACATAGAACAAATCATCAAGGTGCTCTTTATCCAATAGTGCTAGCCAAGCAAGTGAAGCAAACAGAAATGTGCTCTGTATATGTGGGAGACGTATAATGAAACAGAAAGGAAGGTGAAAGGGAGACCAAGGGAGATTTCACATAATAACATGAGTTATTTAGTGACAGCAGTTAGCAATTTAATAAAAGATAAAGGCTGGGATGAATGAGCAGAGAAATAAGTCATGTAGTATAGGATCTTCAAGTAGAGAAAGGGCAAAAGGGATGCAGGGATAATACCAGAGAAGTTAAGATGAAAGACAACCCTGTGACACTGCACAGAGTAGAAGGTATTGATGTAGTGAGTAAATGTGAAAGAAGTGAGAATGAGTACTGTGTGCATGAAGCGGCAATCGCCAGTAATAAGTAGTTAGATATGATAAAAAATTGGTCATTAGAGTAGAATATCTGGGTGAATTGTGAAACAACAGAGAGGTAAATGGTGCAGGATCATAAAGCTCTTATGTGTTATAAAGCTACATTTATTAGTGATCATTTTCAAAACTCCTGTATAATATGTTCTATGTAGAGCTGGGAGGGTTTGTAAAACATATCATAGGTCTGGAAATTTGAGGGGGAGGGGGACAGACTGATGTCTTAGGCAGTTTAAATGTATAAGATTGGACTTTGGGAAGAGGTAACACATTCTGAAGGAGCTGGGTAAATTCCAATTTATATGAAGTGTGGATGTTGATTCTTCCCAAATAATAACACTGAGTGGCAAAACAATTTAAAGTATGTCTAAGCAGTGTCCAATACAGCAGGGAAAGACTATCTTAGCAGGTGTCTCTGAGCTTCTCAACAACTCCCTTTCTTCTGTTTTTCTTTGTACAAGAAAGATGTCCTGGTTCCTTTTTGGTGTCTTTCTCTTGAAATTTCTTTACTCTGTAATGCTACATCCATAACCACTGTTCTTGCACTCCCCCCAGTGATGGCCAGTGAATCTGAACAGGCTAACTTCAGCTCTCCTTTTTATGCATTACTCACTGGCTACATTAAGCAAACATCTTTGGGAATCTTCTGTAACTAATACAGCAATGTTCCAGTCTTTTTTAAAAGGAATAACTGTATTTAAAGTAGCAGTTTCTCCACAAAAAATTGCCTCAGTGGTTTTATATAGAATATTTACAACAGCATTATCTATGTTTTATATGTCAATTTCACTTTATTTAGACATACCACTCAGCAAGAGCCATTGTACTAAATATACAATGTTAACCTCCCCTGGCTTGAAACCACCAGTTTCAGGCCCATTAGGTGGGATGTGAGCCCTAGACAGGCCATCTATACTATGATGTGTTGAGCCTTACCTATGCTTTATTGTAAAATTAAATGGTTGTAAAGAGAGCTCCCACTTAAACAGACTTCTCTTCCTGTATTGATGCTGATCTAACTACTATAAAGTTCATGGTCTGTCACAAATGTGAATTCCTGTCTAAGGAGGTAATATTTTAGAGAAGAAAGGATCCACCAGTTGCCAATCATTCCCGTAATACTAGGATACGTAAATTCTGCCCTGCTAAACTTGCATCTCAAGAAACCGGCAAATTTTGTGGTAGGACTGCTCCTATGCCTAACTTTGATGCATATGCAGCAACTACACAAGACCTGTTGGAATCTGAAGAGATGAAAACAGACTCTGAACACAATGCTTCCTACTACTGTTTAGAAGCACTGTCTATCAACCACTTTACTATAAGGGGAATCTTCCCTTTTCTCAGATCTATAAGAGGCATACTATTGATGCATACTAGATTACAAACCTTCAGTAGTGACCAGCTACCCCAAGATCCCCAAGAATGATGTCACTTGCTTCTTAGTGCCCAGAATAAGCTAATTTCTTTCTAATTCAAGTTCTTTCTAGGTCCTAAAGATTCACCACCTATTAAATACCTAAACTATTTTACATTTGTAATGCCTATCTTGGTCTTAGAGGCATTGATAATTAATGTGGCTTGTCTCAGGAAATCTATTACAGCCTGTAAATTAGCTAAATGAAAGTCTCAAACCAGGATTATGCTGTTATCTAGGTAAAAAGGCAATACATTACATGTAGCTTTAAGACTCTGTCCATTAATCCCTGCCACAGGGCTATACTGGAATATATGCTGAAAAAAAACAAAACTGCCTTTTCCCCTGGCTTCAGCTGTTACGAGGATTTTCAGAATACCTTTGGTAGATCTAATGTAATCAAGTAACTTGCCTTCCCCCAGCTTTTCTTGTATTTTATTTATTATAAACATTGGGTAGGTGACACATTTTGAAATGCTGTTCAGCTTGCTAAGATCATTACAAAACCTAATTGTTCCATCAAGCTTTAGGACTAATAATATATGACTGTTTCATCCATATTTCGACTCGTCAATCACCACCTGTGATGACTGGGGAGAGACGGGCGAAGGCTGCCAGCCTAGTAAAATAGAATTTAATATATAATTCTATCAACTGTATAAATAAATGTAAAATACAGTCTTGTATTTTTAAATGTAAGAAAACACTGTGAAATGTGGAACTGCAAAATATGTGACAACATTACACTCTACTGGCCCAGTGAAGCATGTTGTATCCTTTCATGTTGGAATTCGGCCCGTGGGCGGCTGGATGAAGATTTCATGCCCATTGTTTTAAGGCTAAAGTTTATGACCAGAATTTAGATGTGGAAGGTGCTTTTATTGCTTTAGTTTCTGTTAGCATATACATGTGAAATGTCTTGTATCATTGTAAGTTTCTGAGGAGGGGTTAGATTGCTAAATAATGCAGTCTGTGGCCTGAGAACTCAGACCAGGTGTTAAGATGATGCAATATGAATACTGTGAAAACCTAAGTGTCAAAAATGATGTAATTTTGGGTGGGCCTTAGAGACATGTTTGTTAGTAATGTTTAAATACTATTTCACACAAGAGACCCGAGGCATTTTGATCTGGACATGTAACTTATCAGCACTCTGCTTATGCTCACATGTACGTTTTTAGCACTGTGATATCTCGTAGGAATAGTTAAAGGTAGTAAAGATTAATTAGGTATTTTTCTTTGAAACCAGACCTGTCCTACTGTATTATTTTAAGTTTCTGTGTGATCTGTGAACTCTTAGATATCTCTGTGGTGTAGTAGTTTTATCTTGTGTTTTAATTATTTATTATTAAATATTTTTAAAACCTTCTACCTGTGGCTGGTTTGTGTAGAGATGAAGTATGCTTTAGAGTACATTATATATTTATATAGAGTTTATTGTAATAGGCCACTCTGATAAGCCTTAGACTGTATAGTCACATTACCATTGGATATTAATATTGCGCAGTAATAATTGAACACCCTTTTAAGGGCCTTTTAGTAGCTGATATTATTAACTGGGTGGTGGCAGTAATTACTACCATATAGTCTGGTTAAAGGGGCACAGCTGGAGAATCTGTGTCAATCTTTCCCAGGAGTGTCTGTGAAGTTGTATAAATACTTATCTCAAAGTGTGTGTGTGTGTTGTGTCAGCTACTTGGCAGGGACACAAAGCACTGGTTGGACAGAGAGGGTACTGGAGGTCCTAGCTTGCCCAGTTAGGCTGAGACCTGGACACTATAGCTGTGCCAGTGGGGAGTCGTATTGGGGACCTAGTGAGCAAGGGAGCAGCCAGCCCCAGACTGACTGTGATCTCTGTGTGCACTTAAGGGAAATTGTACTTTACTGTGTGTATTAGTTATCCTTTCCTCTTCTAGGAGACGACCTCCCTGGTGTAAGTAGTGAGGATTGAGGCTCCTTGATCGCTGGGCCAGGGCACAGTCATCACACCAACATCTTAAAATTTTTTTTTATTTCTTTTTGTGCAACTTTTGTCTATGATTCTGGCATTCTAGTTTTAAGCTAACCTTTTCCTCAGGAATTGTTTCTGTATGGAGCTGGGTCAGGTTTGTTCTGTCAGGTACTTCTAAAAACAGTTCAAAATTTTACATTTGCAGGAAACATTTTGACATAAGCCAAACAGATTTCTCCATATTACAATATACTGACAGTCAATTTAAAGAGCTGAATTAACGCAAGTCTTCTGACATATGTCAAACAAGACGTGCAGAGATGGTGACCCTGCATAGGAAAGGTGTTGACAAAACATTCACACAGGTCCTTTAACAGGAACTTCTATTTCTTATTTCTGTAGTTTTAATAATGTGCCATCTACACAGTGTGCTGGTAATATGAATTAATTGTCTTTCTTCACCGGCTCTGCTAGCATCTGTTATTAAACTGACTAAAGGGGGCCTTTGATTCTTTCCATCATTTTAGGAAATGCTTGTCGTGTATTTTTCTGGTCTTTTCTTACTATTATATTTAACCCCATAGTTCAAGTCATTTATTTATTTTTTACTGATTCAAGAACTTGTTTATGCAGTTTTATTTTCTGTGGAGGGGACCAAAGCTAGCATTTTGTTTCCAGCTTTGAATTCAATAGTACTTGCATTTCTATTATGCATTTCTATTATACAATCCTTGTTTTATGATGTAGGTATTTTCCCAGTGTTCCTATCCAATGTGGCTTTCAGTCTTTCTCTCTCTCTTGTAAGATCTTATATTGTTCTGTTACACATTGAAATGTGATTTTCTTATCTTTCTACATTTCTCTGACAATAGATAACAGCCCAGGAGAACCCCAGCTAGATCCCGGTCCTCAAAAACATACTCATCATTCTGACAGTGTTAGCTCAGAAGGACTCCTGGAGGACCACACTGACCTAAGAGATGAAGCCATGGATGATGGCCTTGACACTCTTGGAAAAGACCTTTCCTTTATGAAAGGTGATCGAAGCCTGGGGCTAACAAGTTCTGCAGAGAACAGGTGCAGTGGGAATGCAGAAGTAGGAGATCTAAGCCTACCAGGATAGAGCCAAGGTCAGATCTAATGTCTTAGAAGTCTTCAAAGCCACACCAGATGGACCTGATTGGTCAAGAGAATGTTTTCTGGAAGAGTTTTCCTCCTTGTCTTTTTCCTCCCATTTCTTGTCCTTCTCCTTAAATTTCTCCCCTTTACTCTTATCTGAATCCTTATTTGATGAAGGTGAAAAAGAAGACAACTGAGACAGGGGAACTTCTATAATGTCACAGAGATGCCCTTTTGAGCACAAGTTTTTTATGACTTTCGGTCAAAGCTCTACCCCTGAAGGCAGCACAGATAAAGCAGTCCTCATCAAGGTGCAAGGCCCCTAGACAGCATAGACATTTCAAATGGGAATCATGGTTAGGGATTTTATGCCCACAAGAAACACACTTTTTGAAGCTGGATGGCTTATCTGACATCCTGGCACTTAAGGAGAAGAAAGTCAAAACACTAACAACAGAAGCAATACTAGACTTACAATTCCAAATAAACTAAATAAACAAAGCTAAATACAAGACTAAATACCTGAATAAATACAACTAAGTATACAGATCTAACATTTACCTGAAGACAGGAGGGAAAACCACTAAATCTGTACAAAGTACTCAGAAAGTTTAAATTTTATAATGGTAGCAGAGGACAATAAGTAGAAAAGTTACAAGATAAACAGTCCCAAAGGGGAAATTCATATGAAAATCACTTATCATGCACCCAAAAAGTCTGAGCCAAGAAATCATCTGTCCATAGTGATTAAGCAGTGAATGGTACCTATTCACTTTTGGCTAAATACGTGTGTTTTCACATTAAGAAGACTTAGACTGCAATTCTAATGGGACTAGAAAGGTAGCCTGGCCTGTCTGAGTTAGGAAGCACACAGGTGGTTTAAAGTGGCAATTACTTGCTGTAGATAAATGGTACCTTTTCACTTTGGACTAACTAAAATGTATTTTCTCATTAAGAAGACTGGGACTGCAGTTCTACTGGTAGTAGAAAGATAGCCTGATCTGTCCGAATTGGGAAATACATAAGGAGGATTAAGGTGAGACTGTTTCATCAGCCAGAGGGGTTTTAGGGAATTATTTGTTTGGTGTCAATCTGCAGTTGAGAGCTACTTTTCCTGTGCTTTTACATGAAGAATTTCCAGGGTCATCCATCTTGTGGCAGAAGGTGTTTACTTGGTCTATCTGAATTGGAAAGCACTCCAGGAAGCTGGCCACAGGGCACAGGAGGTAGTTTTCAGTTTTTTTTCTGTCTGCTGTAAATTATATGTGTTGGCAGCTGTAGTTAGCATTGTTATAGTAGAATATACTAAAAGTAAAATTTACTTATAGAGCTAGTACTTAGGACTTCAACCTGTAACACAGAAAGGATTTATTTGAAGCTATGAGAGCAGCTAGTTAGCACATTGAAGAGTACAAGTACTCTAAACCATAATAACCCAACCCTAATACAGCTCATGACAACATGGATATGCAATTTCCTAATGTCTCTTTGTCCAGCTTGGTAGATATTGGCATCCTAAGACAATGTAGTAATTGTCTCATGCACTCAGATAACCTTTTAATCCTTAAAGAAGCTAGCAAAGTATGCATGAGATGTACATACATAACTTCTTTGGAGGTAAAAAATCTCACTTACAAAGTTGTCAAGAACACATACTACATCCTTCACATATACCATGCACCACACACATGGATCTTCTTACAGTGAGGCACTTAAACTTTCCCAAGCCTAAAAAACCTCCTAAAGCATCTAATAGCAATGGCTTTCCTCAGCAGTCAGTAAAACACACACCAAAATCAAAACCTAACACTACATAAACTTTATCAAGCCTAAAATACCTCCTAAACCATGTAACAGCAACAGCTTTCCTTAGCAGTCACTAAATCACACATCAAAATCAAAACCTAACACTACACACAAGCCTACACACAATTATTCCCCAAGAACAAAGCTCATAAGACAAACAAACAAACAAACACTTTACCTAGTATTCTTGTCTCAAAACAGGTTATGTGCCAGATGAATGAAGGGCCACATCAGTCATCCTTCATAAGTGTGGACCATCAACTGACCCTGAAAACTACAGACCCATCAATCAAAGTGTGTAATATGCAAAGCCATGGAATAAAGGATCATAGAAATGATCAACATGGACATTGGCATCCTAAAACACTGGACTCATCCTAGCTTGGCTTTGTTACGGGAAGATCTTGCCTACTCAAGCTTGTAGAATTCTTTGAGAAAGTCAGCAAGGCTATGGATGAGGGAAAAATGATGCACACCACTTACCTTGACCTGGCCAAGGTATTCAATACAATACCCCACTCAGGTATTATTGGCAAACTCTCAGAACTAGGCATAAATCCCTACATAACATTCTGGCTCAGAAGGACCCAAGAAGTCAGGATCATTGAGACCAACTCCACCAGGAGACCATTCACCGATGGATTACCCCAGGACTTCACAGTAAACCCACTCCTTCTTAGAAGTCAAGGCCAATGTCAAAGTTCTCTGTCTCACACAAAGTTTGCAGATAACTGTATATTGGCAGCTAAAATTGATTCCCTCCATGACACCAGTATTGTACAAGAGGGTCTAACTCAAACACATGACTGGTGTCAAAGCCAAAGATAAACTCAATGCAAAGAAATGCATTACAGTGCTCTTTGTGAAATCATCCACCCAAGCTAATTACTCCATTGATAAAACATTTTTAAGAGTTGACCTGGTGGTTAGGGATTTGGGAACATAAGTAGACAGTAATCTGGCCTGCAACCAACATGTGGTGATGATAAGAAAATCATTCTAAGTTGCCCAACTCATAAGCAAAGAAGTTATAGTGCCATTCTTCTCAGCCCTTATTAGACCCATCATTGAATACAATGCCCCTTTTGGCATGTACCTCATCAGCCACTTGCATCAGTTGGAATGCCCTTAAAGGCTCCCCACCAGGAGAGCCCAGGGCATGAATAGCCTGCCCTACACAGATCACCTTAAGGCCCTATCACTGTACTCAGTCTCCTACAGGTTACTGAG
>NC_056731.1:1431136014-1431158514 GCF_019279795.1 Protopterus annectens | reverse complement strand
TGAGATCACGCACCTTTGCATACTAGCCATGATTTCCTGGGTCAAAGCACTTCAGCACAAATTAATCCTTCAAGTAATTTACATTCCTTTAGAGCACAACACAACAGCAGAGTGAATGCTGCACTTAGAGATCTTCCTGTAGATAGCCCACCCATGAGGGACTGCCCAGATAGATCTATTTGCCTCCTATCTAAACAACAAGTGAGACACTTCTGTCCTGCAAAAAGGTGTGAAAATGGATGCATTCTCGGTCTCCATGGATGGGGATGTTACTTTATGCCTTTCATCCTTTCTTTTAATTTACAAAGTCCTTCAAAAGATCAAGAAGGACTTACTAAAGATGTTAGTAATGATGTAACTCCCTTTGGGCCCAGGCAACACTGGTTCTTCTTTCTCACAAAACTAGCCACGGCAATTACCAAAAACTTCCTCCTTAGATGGACTTGCTCACACAGGGCAAGAGATTTTTGATTAATCTCACCATTCATAATCTCATCCTAACTGTGGATGATTGGCTTTTGATCCCTTTTAGGCACCTTTTTTCTGAGGATGCACATTAGTTATATTTTAATGGCTACTGCAACAATGATCTAATGAAGATCATAGTACAGTTATGTAGTTGACTTACTATATCAGCAGTTGGTCAGATACATTATTGCTGTAGTACTAGCACCTTTCCTCCAGCAACCTAAATAGTCCCTTCCCTGGCTATGGTGGGATATACCTCACCCTTTTACCTTTTCAGTAAGGCTTTACTCAACAGTGGTAGGCTTCAAACTCCTTTTCAAAGAGCAAGAAAGTTTCAATTGGTAGGTTTGTATATCCCCCTTATACTAATGCATCCTCTAGGTGTAAGGATAGATGTATGGCATGCTAGGAAGGAGCTAAAAGCACTGCAGAATGACCACAATATCCTTGGCAGGATACATTCATGTTATGGGTACTACCGCAGTGATCAGTTTGAACGATAAGTTAACTACACAACTGTACTGTCAGTAAATCTCTAGTGATACACTGTCTTGATGTAGTTTCTTTTCAGTGAAACACAACAAAAAGCTCTCCAGAATAAAGGTGCAGTGGTATTAGCACTGAAGAAAGGTGCTGGATACCCAAAAGCTTTGCTGCTTTATCTACTGCTTTTATATTAAATTGGTTGCTGTCCTACGTTGGTGACAGTCGTTTTGTTGCTTCTTTTCATCCAGCTCTTCACAAAGGGTCGTTTCTTCCCCAGTTGTAAATAGGTTCATAGGTTCATACTAAGCTATCTGCCCGAGGGCATTTACAAGCCTAGCCCATCGTTTTGTGGCTTACGCCACCCCTTTAGTATGGGGAACTATACCCATTATTTTGCTGTGCCTCTGTCGAGCAGTGACACTGAGGTAATCCCTGGGGTATATCTGCGATCTCCCATCCATTGGTCAAGATTTCTCTTGAACAAGGCCAGCGAGGTGCTCTGCCTCACATGTACCGGGATTTTGTTCCACAGCATAGGGAGTCTTTGGGTGATGAATCTATCCCTCCAGCACGTCCTATTAATAGCCGTGTCGAGGTTTAAGTCTCCCGCCCTTGTGGCTCTGATGGATCTAGATTTTTGAGGTGAAGCATATTCATCAAATCTGGGTTTGACATGGCCTTGTATGTTAGGCAAAGGTCACCTCTGAGCAAGCAGTGCGACTGAATAGAGCTGGAGTTCTTTCAGTCGGGCAGCATAGGACAGATTTTTGAGACCCTTTATCCTTTTGGTGAGGAACTTTTGTGGCCTCTCCAGCTGCTGCAAGTGTCGGGTCAGATACATTCCGAATGGGGCATTGTACTCAATCATTGGTCTGATGAGTGATGAGTAAAGGGAGACTATGACCTCCCTTGATCTAGATGAGAATCCCTTCATGATAAGGTGGGCAATGTAGAAGGTCTTCCTAACTACTTTAGCTACATGGGTGTCGAATGACAGACTACTATCAACCTGGGTCCCCAGGTCCCTGATAACTTCTTCTGTGGTCAGTGGATTGCCACCTATTTGGTAGCTAGGGGTAACTTTGTTTTTCCCGAAGGGTATGACTATGCATTTTTTGGCATTTAACTTTAGTCCGTGGCTCTGGCACCAGTTATCCATTTCTGTGAGACCCTTCTGAAGGATATCTGTGTCAGATGTGTTTTCTACTATGGCCCAGTTTGCAGTCATCTGCAAACTTTGTCAGCCATAACCCTCCTGTGTTTGCTTGTACTTCGGAAAAGTAGATGCCAAACAAGAGTGGGCCCATGACTGAGCCCTGTGGGACACCACTTGTGACAGGGTTTGAGTCTGACATGGCGCCAGCAACTCTGACCCTGTGGGTTCTGTCACTCAGCCAGTTTGCAACCCATCTTGTGATGTATGGGTTAACATTTAAGCTGATGAGTTTTTCAATGATACCCGAGTGGGGTATTGTATTGAAGGCCTTAGCCAGATCGAGGTAGGCTGTATGGACTGCCTTTCCCTCATCAATGGCTTTGGTGACTGTTTCGAAAAAGTCAACCAAGTTTAAAAGGCATGATCTGCCTTTGACAAAGCCAAACTGGGTTGGATCCAAAGTCTGCAAATTCCCTATGTCTTTATTTATGAGGTCCATTATGATCCTCTCCATGGCTTTGCAGATAAGGCTTGTCAAGCTAATGGGCCGGTAATTTCCAGGGTCGGTGGAGGCACCGCCTTTGTGCAGTGGGACCACAGTTGCAATGCGCCACTCCCTGGGTACGTATCCCGAGGTAAGACTTTGATTAAACAGCTGTCCTAGCTGTGGGTTTAATTCCTCATTGAGTTCGTGGAGCACACAGCCGGGGACACCATCAGGTCCCATGGATGCTGTGTTTTTTGCTTTGGAGAGAGCAGTTCTCACTTGGGCGCTGGAGATGTTTGGGGGGCTGCAATCGTTTGGTATAGATATCTCTCCTTTGGGGAGGGGAGAAGTTTGCACTGAACCTGTCAGCCAGTATGTTGGCAATGTCTGTAGGATCAGTAATCTTCACATCATTTTGAAGTAGTTCTGAGCATATCTGGGAGTTTCCTCCCAGGCTTCTAACATAGCTAAAGAAGGCCTTATGATTGTCTTTTGAGTCTTTAGCTATTTTTTTCTCGAAATTTGCTTTGGATGATTTTATGAGAGCTCTTAGTTTTTTACTTATAGTGATCAAGGGTGTCTTACCTTTTAAGGATTTTGCTCTATCTTGTAGTAGCTTCCTCCTTTTGTTGTAGAGTTTGTTTATGGCTGGGGTACACCAGACTGGACGCTTGCCTTTGGTACAAACAGTCTTTGTTTTGCTTGGGATTGCCTTATCCATGCAGTCCTGCAGGTGCTGGTAGAAGGCATTTGTAAGTGATTCAGCGGCTTGAGTACTGTTTTCCGCCGGCTCGGGGGCCTTAAAGGAGACCACACTAGTCTTTAGAAGTGTGAAGTCGGCTTTTTGGAAGTTCTTTACTGTGGTCTTTTTTATTTCGGGTGGGGGTGGGATGAGGACCTCCAGCGAGATTAGTTTGTGATCTGATCTCACCAGTGAGGGGTATACTTCTGGTGTTGAACATTGTGCTCCCATGTTCGTGATGATGAGATCAAGTATGTTATCTCCTCTTGTGGGGATGGTGACTAGTTGTTCCATGGCATTTGAGTTTATGAATTCCAGGAACTTTTGAGCTAGGGTGTTTGGGCTTGACTAGTGTTCCCAGTCTATATTAGGGTAATTGAAGTCACCTAGTATGATGGTGTTTGGTGATACATTTATCCCCTCTAGTGTTTTCAGGAAGGCCATGTGAGGTTCCTGAGTTTGTGAGGGTGGCCTGTAACATGCTACAATTTGCAGAGCAGTCTTGCCTATGGTTAACTGCACCTGGATGGTCTCCGATGCATCGTGCGTTGCCACCAGTCTTGAGGTGTGGGTGTCCTTGATGAATATGGATACCCCCCTCCTTTCTTGGTATTGTCCGGATTTTGGGGCCGGAACGCATGATATGAGGTAAAACCTGATAGCGCTGGGGTGCTCTCAGGAGTCTTGAATCAGGTTTCTGTCACAGCACAGACATCGATGTTCTCCATACTGAGAAGGGCCTCGAGTGCGTGCATTTTGAGATTTAGACTTCTGGCATTGAGCAGCATTACCCTTAGTTTTTCCTTTTTGTGTTCTAGGGTGGTAGGTTTAGAATTTGAGCCTTGCCTAAAAAGGCACTATGGGGTGGCAAGAGCCTTTGCCAATATCCGAATCCCAGGGTGACAGGTGCAAGCCGTCCCTTGCGCAGCGTGGCTTGTCCAGCATGTCATCCCAGGCAGACAGACACTGGATCCCCTTTGAATGACACCAGTGTTTAAGCCAATTGT
Source organism: Protopterus annectens (assembly GCF_019279795.1). NCBI lineage: Eukaryota > Metazoa > Chordata > Ceratodontiformes > Protopteridae > Protopterus > Protopterus annectens. The sequence goes on along the minus strand of NC_056731.1, from coordinate 1,431,154,168 downwards.
TAAAGCTGATCATCTTATCTCTGTATTGTGGCATCATTCTTGGTGAAGGTAGGATACTGCTCAAGGTCAGGGTCATACCTGCCTGGGCTACATAATCAGAGAGCTCCTCAATGTCTCTTTTCATGTAGTCCAAGGAGGTACGTCTCAGGTCGTTTACACCAGCGTGGACAATGACTGAGTCATATTTGTACCTGCTGTTGAGAGACCTGAGTGCTTGCGTTATGTGGCGGATTCTAGCGCCTGACAGGCAGCTTACTGTGACCTTCTCCTTACTCAGTCTGGTGAGCGGGACGTCAGTGTGTCTGACTATGGAGTCACCAATGACTAGTGTGTCTGGCATTGTGTTTGGCCATAAGGGCTGTGACTGTTTGACACTCTGACTGTGAGGTCTATGTGTTGCAGGTGTTGTGTTCTGAGGTGGTGGTTGTTTGGGTGTCTGCTTTGGTGGCCTCTGCTGTTTTGGTAGATTTTTGATCAGAGCCTCCGAGTATGTCTTTGTGTGTTTATGTGTATGATTTGAGGTTGTAATGGTACTATGTGAGACTGGGTCTATAGTGTGTGTGATAACCTTCTCCTCCTGACTGGTCTTGCCAGTCCTATGTTGTGAGAGCTCAGCCTCCAGTTTGGCCGTATAGTTGCATCTCTCGCATGTATTTGTGTTTTGTGGGAGGAGGAGAGGGTTGTCTGTGTACATGAGGAAATTGTAGCATTGCCTCAATATTCCCAGGTTCACCAGCTGAGCAGGAGAGGACACTAGCAACTGATCCCTCGACATGCTAGAAGGATAGACAAAAAACTTTTAAAAAAGATTCCGGGGGACGTGGGTGACCGAGAAATGGGGGGTTGCCTTTTTGGGGTACTATCTATGACAAGAGTGCCATATCAAGGTAATAAGTACTGTAGGAGCAAGTGCTAGGTTTAACAGATAGAGAATAGTCTACTTGGAGTCAAGTAGAGATGATCTTTTTAGTTATAGGATACGCTGATTAGGTCAGTAGTATAGTTCGAGGAAGGTAGTTTTAAGGGAAAATTTGAAGAGTGGACTTTAGGTAGCCCGAATAGTTTAAACCTGCTTAACCAAATATTCCCAGGTTCACCAGCTGAGCAGGAGAGGACACTAGCAACTGATCCCTCGACATGCTAGAAGGATAGACAAAAAAAAACTTTAAAAAAGATTCCGGGGGACGTGGGTGACCGAGAAATGGGGGGTTGCCTTTTTGGGGTACTATCTATGACAAGAGTGCCGTATCAAGGTAATAAGTACTGTAGGAGCAAGTGCTAGGTTTAACAGATAGAGAATAGTCTACTTGGAGTCAAGTAGAGATGATCTTTTTAGTTATAGGATACGCTGATTAGGTCAGTAGTATAGTTCGAGGAAGGTAGTTTTAAGGGAAAATTTGAAGAGTGGACTTTAGGTAGCCCGAATAGTTTAAACCTGCTTAACCAAATATTCCCAGGTTCACCAGCTGAGCAGGAGAGGACACTAGCAACTGATCCCTCGACATGCTAGAAGGATAGACAAAAAAAAACTTTAAAAAAGATTCCGGGGGACGTGGGTGACCGAGAAATGGGGGGTTGCCTTTTTGGGGTACTATCTATGACAAGAGTGCCGTATCAAGGTAATAAGTACTGTAGGAGCAAGTGCTAGGTTTAACAGATAGAGAATAGTCTACTTGGAGTCAAGTAGAGATGATCTTTTTAGTTATAGGATACGCTGATTAGGTCAGTAGTATAGTTCGAGGAAGGTAGTTTTAAGGGAAAATTTGAAGAGTGGACTTTAGGTAGCCTGAATAGTTTAAACCTGCTTAACCAAATATTCCCAGGTTCACCAGCTGAGCAGGAGAGGACACTAGCAACTGATCCCTCGACATGCTAGAACGATAGACAAAAAAAAACTTTAAAAAAGATTCCGGGGGACGTGGGTGACCGAGAAATGGGGGGTTGCCTTTTTGGGGTACTATCTATGACAAGAGTGCCGTATCAAGGTAATAAGTACTGTAGGAGCAAGTGCTAGGTTTAACAGATAGAGAATAGTCTACTTGGAGTCAAGTAGAGATGATCTTTTTAGTTATAGGATACGCTGATTAGGTCAGTAGTATAGTTCGAGGAAGGTAGTTTTAAGGGAAAATTTGAAGAGTGGACTTTAGGTAGCCCGAATAGTTTAAACCTGCTTAACCGGCGCTGCCCTAGTGTGCAACAGTGGCAGCTCCGCTAAAGCGTGCTTTATAGCAGGGGGCTGGAAAAGACAGGAAATGACCCAAAATGGCCAATAAACTACAAGTTACTGCCTTAAACCACTCCTCTGAGGACAAACAGGCAGCTCAGTACTCCCTACTCCCACTAGTGAGTAAAGAAACTACCCCTTGACCAAACAAGGAAAATGGAGAAAACAGGAACCAAGACAAAGCCCAGGGATCAGCAAAATCTGATCACTGGAACAAACTATTAGAAAAGTATGGAAAACAAGAGTATTTTTTTGTTTTTCTCAAGTTTTTTTTCAGATAGGCAGAAAATACAATAAATGCTGTGTTTTTCAACTAAATGCTATCAAAAGCTAGTACACTTGAGTGTATTAGCCTGTTGTTTAACTTTTAAGCAAAACTTAAACAAGCAAGTGCAATAAACAATTCAAGCTATTAAAAACAGTAAAAATAGGTAATAGCAGAATAAAACAGGCAGAAATAGCAATCGAAAGGCTTAAAAAGTCGAAAATGCAGAAAAAAATACTTTAATAACTAATATAATATAAAAATAATAACTATATTCATTTTACTTTCTTTAGCTTCAAGTTAGCCATCCCATTTGGACAGTATAGTTTTAGGATGTGCCTTTTAACTTCCTATGAATGGTGTTTTGTCAATGCATTCCAGTTTTTCCAGAGCTAAAACAAACAGCTAGGCTGAAGCACATGGTGCACTGAGACGCTCAAATGTTTCATTTTATAGGTTCTGAATGTGAGCATATTATTCTGTAGCTGGAGGTGTACTACTCTGATAGGGCATTGCTTCCAACTTCAAAATGAATGCCATGATATTGGTCTCCTGTAATTACTTCAGTGGGAAGCAGTTGTCTGCCTTGCCATCTTGTCTGTATGTGGATTTGGTGTTTTTCACTGTGGCATTACCGTTTGTTAACTACAGATAAAACGACTTATGAACTTGCATTCTGTTTATAAAGATGCATTAAAAAAGAAATACAAATTGTAATCCCTGGCACAATTGAAATGCACATTTTGATTTGTTTAAATCACTGCATAATATGTGTTATTTATAATAAGAACATGAAACGGGATTAAGCCATGAGCATATTTCTAAAATCATTAAAGGGATGGTTTTCTCATTAGTGGAAGCTTTCAAGCCGTATTTTGGAAGGAGGGGTAGCTAAAAGGATTATATATTCCCACAGACATATACTTTCAGACAGTTACTGCTTTAGTGTTTTTCTTGCCTTTTAGCTTCTGTGATTAAAAAATGTGAATCCTCCAAAATATGTATGTTTCTTGTGCCTTAAATTCCATTAATCCATCCTTAAGAAGGTACCAGCCCATTTTGTTTGGTTGCTAATGAAAGAGAAAAGCAGGCTCTCCAGTACTATTTAAATCTCATAATTTGTTTTTCAGCCTGATGAATTAGACTAGAGTAACTTCAGATAAGGTTTCCTTCTGAATAGGCAGTGGAAAATTGAAATATATTACTTGAAATATATTACTTCACATCATGTTTTTGTAAACTTATATATATGCAATATACTATTTTTTAATATTTTATGCTGTCATTGATATCAGAAATGCAGTAGCAACAGCAGTAAATGTAATAGCACAAAGGTTTCTACACTTTTTTCAGATTTAGCTTTCCTGGAACTACAAGCAAGTCCCTGAGTCTTCCAGAGCCTTCCTTGGACAGGAAAAAAGCATTTCTGGCCTCCTCATGCCAAAAACAGTTTATTTTATACTGTGCAGACATAGCATGATTTTCTGCCAGCATATATACACACAAACATGCACACGCACACACACCTGATGAAAGATAACAAAACTTTTTGAATGCTGACTTCAGTCAAATGCATATATTCATTGAGTACTATACTTAAGAATGTAGTCAGATGCTACATAAAGCAATACCAAAGTGCATATCATTTTCTGACTGGTTCAGACTTCTTCAAAACAGGGCCAGTCCATCCAGTGAAGGTCTGCCTCACCATTAGAGAAAAGATGCACAGTTCTGCAGTGCACAGTGATGAAGTCTTGACTATGACCCAGATAACCTAGGCTTATTAGCAGCCAGGTGCTAGAGAAGCTTTATTGGTGATGGAGGAATATTGACGCATATTCTGTTAGGGTTAAGTGTTTGCAGGGCATTCCAGGGCAGGACTGTGCCACAATCTTGATGCAGATAGTTATAGTTATATAAGAGTATAAGAAGCTAATATAGTTGTCTAGGCAACCAAGGGTTATTTACTCTGTAGCGAGGATGAGCCCATCAAGATGCCCATGTGCATGTCCTCTAGGAAGTAACATTCAGCATGTGAGGGGGTTAAGGTATAAATGGCACTTTAGGGAAATTTGTCTCCTTTACCTGTTATATGACTTGTCATTGTGGATTTGCCAGCAACTTATAATTTATGGAGGAGTGTATCATCATGAAGGGAGTAAAAAAGTAATTTACAAAAAAATATGTCTGTTTCATTAGTGAATTGTATCACTTTCTCCACAGATATTCAGGTTACTGCAGCAAGGTGACACAACAAAGGCAGTAATTGATCATTACTCCAAAATCCACAATTAGCTTCTCAACTCATCACCTTCATCCAAGATCAGGGTGAAAAGGAGACACATCTGTACCAAACCATTCACCAAAATGTATCTTTTCCAATACGCTTATCCTCATACCATTGTGCAGTATCAAACTTTGATTCCAGATTAAACTACTCCATTCCTTTCTCTGCTCTTTCTTTCCGTACAATCCATAAAATCTAAAACCAAATTCAGATGATTCACTTAGAATTTCCAGATAAATGGAGCCTGCTCTTCCTGAACCAGACATGGAATAACCTCCTCAATCTAGCAACAGATATTTCTTCTTGCTACCTTTTATACTGACCTGGACTCAAAGATAGCTTGAGCTTCAATACACTACTTTCCCTGGGTAACACTTCCACTACAGCTTTTCCAGTAGAGACAGATTATGTCTTTTAACAAAGCCTCCCTGAGGATTTCTTTTATAACATGAACCACCTCAGCACTCACTGTTTTATTGTAATCAAATACCACATTTCCTTACCTGCCTTAACTCTACAGATGCCATATTGCCCCAGTGATCTCTGCCTTATTTACGTGTAACATTTCATTATAAATTTGCCCCAAGCTCTCCCTTCTTACACCTTTTCTTCCTTACTTCCCTATATGACATTTCTTTTTTTGTTTTCTTTTTACCTTCTAGTCCTTCATAAAAGGAAACAAACCCCTCACCCATTTTCTTCCTTCATCACCATTCCACCATTCACCCAGTTCATCTACCACATTTTCATTTCTTGTTTTTGATCCTACAACTTCAGTGCTAACAGAGTCCCTGCTTTCATGTCCTTGGTGCACCGTAAATCTCCAGTGTCTTTTAGTTTGGCATATGATTACCATATATCGTCTTCCCCAGTACTACGCTGATGTAGGGTAACACTCATCCTTTTCTTCTTCCATGTCACTGTAACTTTTGACCTTTATCTTGGACCATCAGCAGCTCTGTTGCAGTCCCAACAATTTAAGTCACTCCTGTTTCAGAGAATAACTACATTTTTGTATACTGATGCTATATTTATCAGCTGTGCTTTTCTGGTCCAGAGCATTATTTACATATTTTATTATAATGTTTATTTGGAAATCTTTACATTACCTTCTGCAATACACTAGCTAATTTTCAGTATTTTATTGTTTTGCATTGCACATAAATACCTGTTATACCTTCCCTTAAATAACACCCGATCTCTTTGACCACTTAATATCCAGCAAGTGTTCTGCCATACAACACTATTAATTAACCCAAGAAAGTACAGTTTTGTACCTACCATAAATGTAGATGTTCGAAGATCTACATTGCTGCAGTCCTTACACTTGGGTAGTCCGCTGTCCTCGGTCGGCCCGAATATCAAAGTATTAGGCTGACGTCGGTCAAGGCGCTTAAGACTGACATCAGAACGTCAGGGTACAAATGCGCATGACCGACGTCATATCCTCAGTCTTTTCTTGCCCCAGATGTCAGAAGACCCTAAAAAGAAAGGCCAAAACCAAAAGACAGCAAAAAACAACCAACCACCCTTGCACTAATCATATGTACAATATATACAATATCCACAATATTTACAACCCAAACCACACCACCGCCTCTAACTACAGAGGGGAAGGAGGGAGGGTAAATTGGACTGCAGCAATGTAGATCTTCGAACATCTACATTTATGGTAGGTACAAAACTGTACTATGTTCTTCATCTCACATTGCTGCAGTCCTTACACTTGGGTAGAATCCCAAAGCAGAGGTAAGGGAGGATGGCAAAACTATAAAGCATTAGGTGCTGCCAAAATGCCCTGTAAGATTGCAGTGGCAAAACCAGCCCTAGATTTAGAGTAAAGAGGAAGGTGGTAATGCTTAGAGAAAGTATGCACTGAACTCCAAGTAGCTGCCTCCAAAATATCTTTAGTTGCCACCCCCCTTAAAAAAGCTGTAGGAGTGGCAGTAGCCCTAGTGGAATGAGGCCTAATCCCAGCTGGAATCTCCTTACCATGATGGGAATAACAGAAAGCAATACAAAACCCAATCCACTTAGAAATAGTTTGTTTTGACACAGGCTTGCCCTGGGAACCCAAAGCAAATGAAACAAATAACTGCTGAGACTGCCTGAACCCTTTAGTTCTGCTCAAATAATATCGCAACTGCCTGTGTATATCCAAAGTGTGCAAAATCTTCTCCCTTTATTTTGGGGTTTGCATAAAAAGTAGGCAAATGAATAGTTTGGTTTAAAGCCACACTAGAAACCACTTTAGGCATAAAGGAAGGATTAGTACGTAAAGATACCCTATCCTTATGGAAAATTAAGAAAGGCTCAACCGCCATAAGGGCCTGTAATTCAGAAACCCTTCTTGCAGAGGTAATGGCCAACAAAAAAGCAGTCTTCCATGATAAATATTTCAACTCAGCAGAAGCTGCAGGCTCAAAAGGTTGTAGAGTGAGTTTCTCCAACACAAAATTGAGATCCCAAGCAGGAGTAGGAGCTCTACGTGGGGGTCTTATATTCTTTGCCCCTCTAAGGAATTGCTTAAACCAAGGATGAGAAAACAATGGTGGATCACAGTCATAGTGAGCAGAAATTGCTGCAGCATGAACCTTAATAGAAGAGAAGGACAAACCTTTGTCCAGTAACTCAGCCAGATATTGAAGAGCCACACTTAAATTAGGCTTAGAAACATCAAATTCCTTTGCTGCACTCCAAAACAAAAATCTCTTCCATTTGTCTGCGTACACTTTCCTTGTACTAGGCCTTCTGGCCTCCAAAATAACATTCAAAACTTGCTGTGGAAGCTGAGACCCTCCAGGGTTCAAAACAGAATATGCCAGGCTGTTAGGTGAAGAGAGTGAAGTTTGACATTGAGTAAATGACTGTTCTCCTGAGACAGCAGGTGTGGAATCGAAGGCAAAGGCCATGGAGGCTCCCGTACCAGACTTCTCAGTAATGGGTACCAGTGCTGTCGAGGCCAATCTGGAGCTATTAAAATCATCTTTGGTTTGTCCTGTCTGGCCTTTAGAAGTACCTTTGGGAGGAGAGGCAGAGATGGAAAGGCATACACATGAAGATTGCTCCAATTGAAAGAAAGAGCATCCACTTTCCAAGCTGTGGGATGAAACCTTTTTGTGCAAAACTTTGGCAGCTGGTAGTTAGTGGAGAAGCGAACAGATCTATGTCTGGAGTTCCCCATGACACTGTCAATTTCTGAAACACATGAGGATCCAATTTCCACTCGTGGGGATCCATAATTCATCTGCTCAACACATCTGCTAAGGAGTTCTGTGCTCCCGGCAGAAACCTTGCCTGAAGATGTAGCTGTAAACTGAGAGCAGTCTCCCACAAAATCATTGCTTGTCTGCCTAGAGGATAAGAATGTGTTCCCCCTTGCTTGTTGATGTACCACATGACAGTTGTGTTGTCTGTTAGAACCAACACCTGCCCTGGAAGAAGTAAATCCTTGAAAGCTATTAATGCAAATTGGACTGCTAACATCTCCTTCAAGTTGATATGTAGATGTTGTAGTCTGGCAGGCCACGTGTCTTGTATCCACTTTCCATTTAGATGAGCTCCCCAAGCTTTGTCTGAGGCATCTGTCGTTAGAATCTGACTCGCCACTGGCCGGGTCACAGAGAGTCCCTTGTTTAGGTGACATTCCTGAGCCCACCACAAAAATTCCTTTTGAATGCAAGGTATTATCTGAATGACAGTGTCCAAATCTTGGCAGTGCTGTGTCCATACATTTTTGAGATACCATTGTAGCTTCCTCATATGCAGTTTGGCATTGGGAAGCACCAGAATACAAGATGCCATGAACCCCAAGGCTTGAAGGACTGTCCTTGCAGTCAGCCTGGACTGATGAGACAATTGATGGAAGTAAAGGGAAAGATTCTTTTGTTTGTCCGGTGTCAAAAAGGCCATCTGGGATGCTGTATTCAGTCTCACACCCAGAAAGCACATATCCTGAGAGGGTACTAGACTGGACTTTATTTCGTTCACAGAATACCCCAGGCATCTTAGCACTGCTATCACATATTGCAGATGATGAAGAAGTTCGTCCTTTCCTTGGGCCAGAATCAGGCAATCGTCCAAATAAGGATAGATTTGTATTCCTTTTAGCCTGGAGAAAGCTATCACTGGAGCCAGAACCTTCGTGAACACTCTGGGCGCAGTAGATAAGCCAAAGGGCAATGCAGAGAACTGATAATGAGAAGTCCCAGCTCGAAAACGCAGATACTTCCTGCAACTTAGCCTGATAGGAACATGAAGGTAAGCCTCCTTGAGATCCAGAGTCACCATCCAGTGATCTTTGCCCAGCAGAGGTAAAAGCTGTTGTAACGTCAACATTTTGAACTTGGGAATGTCCAGATAAGTGTTGAGGATGGATAAATCCAAAATTGGTCTCCACGTGTTCCCCTTCTTTGGTACTAGGAACAGGCGAGAATAAAATCCTAGGCCCACTTCTGGCAGAGGGACCGGCTGTATGGCCCCTATTTGAAGCAGCAGAGAAATTTGTTTGTGAGCCTCTATTCTTTGCTGAGGAGGAACGTCTGGCATGCCTTTGAAAGGAGGCAAGGTATGGAAATAAAACTTGTAACCTTGGTGTATGATATCCAATACCCATCTGTCCTGGGTAATTAAACTCCAATTTTCTTTGAAGAGTGCCAACCTTCCTCCCAAAGGCGCTGCCAGACAAGAAGGCTCTGGCAGCTGAAAAGGTAGGTCATTGGGCCTGTTTACGAAAGGACTGGCCCCTGCCCTCACCCGAAGACTGTGCAGGTGAACTCCCTGTTCTAGGTCTGAAAGAGCCCTGAGCTCTGCCCCTACCACGTCTAGATCTTCCCCTAGACTGTGAATCATAAGAAGGGTACGTCCACCCCTTAGCAGGCCAATTCCTACTAAACTTCGGAGGCTGAACTTGCAAAAAATCTTTAACAGCCTGCATAGACTTAGCCTTGTCTTCCATTTTCTTTAAGACTGTCTCCACAGGTGAACCAAACAACACATCAGACTGCAAAGGAGAATCTAAAATCCTAGTCTTAACATGGTCAGATAAATTCTGATCCCTCAGCCAGGTGTGCCTGCGAAGAACTGACCCAGTGACAGCCACCCTAGACGAGGCCTGTACAGCATCAAAACCACATTGTAAAGAATGCTTACCCACCTGTTCAGGAACATGTACCAAATCTTGTAATTCTTTACACTCAATGCCTTCCGCCAGAGCATCTACCTTAGACTTCAATTGAGAAAGAAGATAGTTTTGATATTTCAACATGTGAAACTGGCAATTCAAAGCCCTCATAGCTAAGGTGGAAGAAGTATAGACTTTCTTTCCCCATCTATCCAAAGCTCTGGCCTCTTTATCTGGAGGAACCGGATTTTTTTACAACAGAGGCCTTGACGCCCTTAGGTCCCTGACTAACAGTTTCTGGGTCCGCCCTAGGACTCTTATAAAGATATTTATGAGCTTCAGGCACCCTGTAATACCTGTCCGGCTTAACAGGAGCAGGAGGCAAAGAATCAGGATTAAGTGAAGCCTCTGCAAACACATCTTCCACAACATCCAGAACAGGTGGTATAGCCAAAGGCCTATGCTGGGGTAAAAGCAAAAATTCCCTAAGCCTTTTCCTGGAATCAGAGAAGTCCTGACCTTTCCACTTAAAATGTTCCCTCATGGAATGAAGAGTCTCTGAAAAAGAAAAATCCTCTGGAGGAGAAGCAGAAGGAGTAGAATCATCCACATCAGAATCAGAATAAGGAGAATACTCCTGCAAGTCTTCAGCCGAAGACTCTGAAACATCCGAAGCCTGCTCAAAACTCCCCAACTCTGGTTCCACCCTAGGCCTCTTATCAGGAGGGGGCAAAGAACCTCTAATCAAAGTAATTAAATCTTCTGCCATTTTAAGCATATGCTTCTTGGGCACAGATCCTGATGAACTAGGAGTGACACCAACAGAAGCTAAACCTGGCCTGCCTCTGGGAGAAGCCTTAGAAACAGAAGGAGAGGGCCTAACCACCCTAGGAAGGGAGGGGAGTACAGTAACCTGAGAAGCCCCTTCAGCCTGACTTGCCTCCTGAGAAGCCACATCCTGCAATATCAAAGTCTCCCCCTGGGACTCCAGAGAAGCCTCCGGCGGAACCACCGGTTCCACTGATGCCTCTAAAGAACCGGCGTCCGGTACGGATGACTCTTCTTGCCTGGGTTTAGCTGCTTTGTCTTTGCGCTTCTTCGAAGAAGCGGCCGGAGCATCCGACGGCATATTATAATTGCACCGCTTCCAAGACCAACCTGGCACAATCTAACCTTCGCAATAGTGCGCTTATTGAACCTAGCACAAAAGCGACACCCAACAACGTCGTGCTCAGGCCCCAAACAAGGAATACACAAAGTATGATAATCTCTATGCGGTATCTGTTTCCCACAAGAAATACAGTTATTCACTTTTTCTGACATCCGGTAAACCACTGAGGCAAGAAAAAAACAAAATATTCCCCAACGGGGTACTTAGCCAACTTTGACTCCGTCTGAAACTCCGAATTCGAAAAATTTCAGAATGCCGAACGGCACTTGCAACGCTGCTTCTGCATCGGACCATGCGGCAAAAAAGACTGAGGATATGACGTCGGTCATGCGCATTTGTACCCTGACGTTCTGATGTCAGTCTTAAGCACCTTGACCGACGTCAGCCTAATACTTTGATATTCGGGCCGACCGAGAACAGCGGACTACCCAAGTGTAAGGACTGCAGCAATGTGAGATGAAGAACATCATACTTTGCTCAGAATTAATTAGATATATATTAATTGTTTAAGTGATATGTTACTGTGACTGTAAGTAAAGAGCCGTGTGAATACTATTAACTTGGATATTTTAATCTACTAACTTGGATGTCATATTTTAATCTGTTTTGGATACTGATTCTGTCACATAAATTAAAATGTTTCTATCTTTGGTATATAGCATCTGACTACTCAATAGGTTACAGACTGAAGTTATTTGGTTATGTTTGCTGGATTTTGCATTCTGAATACATCATTGGCTAGGTTCATATTTTTTTTCTGTCTGAATACATTATTTGACTAGCTTGCACAATATTTTATTATATCTGAAACATGGTGTTAGACTAGGTATGCAGCATTTCATGTTTAGGTACTATTTATATATTCATATTGTGCTGAAAGTTCCTGTTTAGTGCCTTTAGCATATTTTGGCACTGTTTTAGTCCTACAGATCTAAAATCCAGCAACCACTTTTTAGTTTAATTCATAATATGGATCTATCATGAAAATTTGATTTATCTAATATTTTTCCTTCCTACCCAAGCAGTAAATATTTATTATAGATCTACGGGGATACATGGTGCAATTAGATATGTATACTTACAGAGGTAACATTTAGTTTTTAGTGCTGGATCTTCCTGCCAACTCATCCACTTTTTGTTAAACACAATAAATAGTGGATAACCTCTCTTTCTTTACTCTCAGACTGCATGTGTATAACATTTCATGTCCTAGACCTTAAGTCATAGTCCCTTCATGACATTAGCACACAGTCCTGCATCTAGTATTTCCTGTTTCTCTTCACTTCCCCCCACACATCCTCCTTGGGATTTTAAGACTCATAAAAGTAGCTATATTTCTTTTTAGAACTCTTTGCTTCTTTTAGTTACAAGGCTGTCTCTCACACCAGTCTAACCCAAATCAGAACATCCAGCCTTCCCTTTCCTAGTACATCACTTGATTTTTGCCTAATTCCCCATATTCCCTCAGCTTCATCAACAAATCACATAAGGTTTATTTCTACTGCCGAGTTAGTCAAGGACAAATAATTAAATCCTGTTCTTTCATGGACTTCAATTTCCAAAGTTCTATCCTAAAAAAAACACTTAAACACCACCTCATATTAATTCTAGAAAAAAATATTTACAACAGACTGATTAAATGCTTGTAGCATGTTAAGTAAATTTGATAATGTAGAAATGTGATTACCACATGGCTATACTGATGTGATAGTAACTATGCTGCGGTGGTACAGCGGTAGTGTTGCTACCTCACAGCAAGAGGTTCTCCCGTTCGATTCTCGGCTGGGCTTGGGAGTGCCTTCTGTGTGGAGTCTGCATGTCCTCCCCGTGGTTGGGTAGCATTCCAAAGACATGCGTGCGTAAAAGGACGTGCATTTGTTGAAGGTTGGGTGTCGAGCTGGCACCTCGGCGTTTTGTAAAAATCTACTGCCAATCATTAGCGGACCGGAGTTCTGCTGTGGTGACCCCTTACCGGGAAAAGCAGAAAGACAAATAACAACATATTGATGTGATAGTGATAGCTGAATCAATTGTTAAAACCAAGGCTTCATATTCCTCCCACCCTGGCAGTTACAGCCTGCTTAGGCATGCTTGACTAGATAATAGAAATATAACAAAATACCCATTTTTATGGTTAAACACATATAAAGTGCAAAAGTATTGCTGCTTTTAGCATTTCTGATGATAGAATCACTAAATGGCTAGTGACAGAATAGCCTTTCATAAATAAAATAAAAAAAAAAAATCTAAATTAACAGTCCCAGAATCACATCTGTGAACCATAACCTTATAAATACCACCCTATTTAAAACATTTCTCATCTATAAAAGCATAATTTTATAAACCCATATATAAATTACAAATTAAATGTACATTTTGTATGCTCAAAGCAGTTATTCCCAGCAAGCTTAAAAGAAGGGCCATTGATATCTTTAACAGTTTGTCCTTTGAAAGAGTTCCTCTTTCTCAAGATTTTTAAAATATATTCTATGTCCATTTCCATTATAGGTTCATAGGTAGGTACTAGGCTATCGGCCCAAGGGCCTACGTAAGCCTAGCCAACAAGGTTCCCTGGCTCATGCCACCCAAGAAAGTTATTTTCTTGTGCCATTGTCGAGCAGAGACACAGAAGTGATTCCCAGGGTGTATTTCCTATTTTCCATCCACTCATCAAGATTTTTCTTGAAGAGTGCTAATGAAGAACTTTGCTTGACATAGATGGGTAGCCTGTTCCGGAGTATGGGAAGTCTCTGGGACAGGAATCTATCCCTCCAGGATGTCCTGTTTATTACGGTGACAAGGTTTAGGAACCTAGAGTGTGTAGCTCGGAGGGATTGGGATTTCTTTAGGTGTAGCATGCCCAACAGCTCTGGGTTTGACATAGCTTTATATGTTAGGCAGAGATCACCTTGGAGTAGGCGATATGCTACGGAGTAAAGCTGGAGTTTTTTGAGGTGGCCAGTGTAGGGCATTTGTTTGAGGCCAGTAATCCTCTTTGTGAGGTACTTCTGTGGCCTTTCCAGCTGCTGCAGATGTCTTGTGAGGTACATTCCAAAAGGGGCATTGTACTCTATAATGGGTCTAATGAGTGTGGAGTAGAAGGGAACAATGACCTTTTTTCCTGGATGAGAACCCTTTTATGATGAGGTGTGCCACGCAGAAGGACTTCCTGATTACTATGGCGATGTGACTATCAAAGGAGATACTACTGTCCACCTGGGTCCCAAGGCCTCTTATCACACATTCGGTGTTAAGTAGATTGTTGCCTATGTGGTAGTTCATGGGTACAGAGTTTTTACCAAAGGGGATGACACTACACTTTTTGGCATTGAGCTTGAGGCCATGGCTCTGACACCAGGCATCTGTCTCAGCGAGGCCCTTCTGTAGGATGCCCACATCATTTAGGGACTTGACTATGGCTCCTAGTTTGCAGTCATCTGCAAACTTCATTAGCCAGAGGCCTTCTGTGTTAGCCTATACTTCAGAGAAGTGGATACCAAACAGGAGAGGTCCCAGGACGGAACCCTGTTGTACTCCCTTGTCACTGCTTTGAGGTCAGATTTGGAGTCTGCAACTTTTACAGTGTGAGTTCTGTCAGTGAGCCAGTTGGCAACCCATCTTGTAACGTAGGGATTTATACCTAGTTTAGTGAGTTTAGCTATAATTCCAGAATGGGGGATGGTGTCAAAATCCTTGGCGAGGTCAAGATAGGCTGTGTGAACCACCTTACCCTCATCTACGGCTTTGGTGACTGCCTCAAAGAAGTCGATCAGGTTCAGGAGGCATGATCTGCCTTTCACAAACCCAAACTGGGTGGGATCCAGAGTTTGGAGGTTACCAATGTCTTTGTTTATGAGTTCCATGATGATATGTTCCATGGCCTTGCAGACCAGGCTCATCAGGCTAATAGGCTGATAGTTTCCGGGATCAGTAGTGGCTCCCCCTTTGTGGAGTGGGATAACTGTTGCTGTGTGCCATTCAGTGGGCACAAAGCCTGATGCGAGGCTATTAGTGAACATGGTGCTTAAGTGGGGAGCCAGTTCATTCTGTAGTTCGTGTAAAACGCAGCCTGGGATGTTGTCCGGTCCCATGGATACTGTGTTTTTGGCTTTAGAGAGTGCAGCTTTTATCTGCATAGTTGTGATTACAGGGACTCTGCATTCTTCGGGCCCTCTAGGGGGTGGGGGGGTAAAGTTAGGAGTGAACCTATCTGCCAGGATGTTGGCAATATCAGTTGGTTCTGCAATTTTCGTGGTTTTGTGCTGTAACTCAGAGCAGATCTGGGTGTTACCATCGAGATTCTTGACATAGCTATAGAAAGTTTTGTGGTTGTCCTTGGAATTAGTGGCGATTTTGTTTTCGTAGCTAGCTTTGGAAGATCCTATAAGGGATCTCAGCTTCTTACTGAGGCTGACCAGGGAGCTCCTCCACTCATGGGATTTTACTCTCTTTTGCAAAAGTCTCTTCCTTCTGTTGTACAGTTTGTTTATGGCAGGGGACCAACAGATTGGTTTCCTTTTTTTGGAGGATAGCGTCTTGGTTCTGTTTGGGATAGCACGATCCAGGCACTCGTGTAAGTGCTTATAGAGTGCATTTGTGTAGGATTCAGCAGTTGCAACTGTAGTGTCCATCTGCATGGGTGTCATGAAGTTCACCACTTCTGTCTTAAGAAGCATGAAGCTGGTTTTGGAGAAATGTTCTACTGTGGTTTCCTTAATGGGGGGTGGGTGCGGGATGTGGATATCAAGGGTGATTAGCTTATGGTCGGATTGGACCAACGAGGAGTTGACTTCAGGTGTGGAACACTGGTCACTCATGTTGTTAATGACTAGGTCTAGGATATTGTTGCCCCTGGTGGGGGTGGGGATAAGTTGATCCAGGGCATTGGAGTTTATGAATTCCAGAAAGCGTTGAGCTAAGGAGTTGTTACACGAGTAGTTTTCCCAGTTAATTGTGGGGTAGTTGAAGTCGCCCATTATTAGGGTGTTTGATTGAACCCTAATATTTTCCAGTACATCAAGAAAAGAGGAGTGGGAATTCTGGGGCATGGTGGGGGATCTGTAGCAAGCTACAATTTGGATTGCAGTTTTGCCCAGAGTTAGTTGCACTTGGATAACCTCGGATGCATTATGCTGAGCAACTAGCCTGGAGGTGTGGATATCCTTAATGAATATGGACACACCTCCACCTTTGGTGTTTCGGTCCAGGTTACATTGCCGAAAAGTGTGGTATGCGTTATAGCCCGGTAGTGTAGGGGTGCTCTCTGGAGCCTTGAACCAGGTCTCAGTCACTGCACAGATATCGATGTTCTCCATTTTAAGGAGTGCCTCGAGTGAGTGCATTTTGAGATTTACACTTCTAGTATAATGTAAAAGCTACATTGGGATATTCTCCGCCTTTTCTTTCTTAGTGGATGTATGTTTCTATATTTGATAAATATTTCACTTAGGGCCAGGAGAAACTGTTAATGTTGGGTCTGTGTTCGTTCATTGAATAAAACTAACATCGAATGGCTACTACTCGAATGTTAAACCTTGGAAGTTAATATTACAGAAGACATTTATTTCATCAACCAAGGTGGAGGGCTCCACCCCCCTACACCCAGCAAATGCTAGGGGCTACACCCCCATTTCCATAATTATATATAACAACTCCGACATTGCACTACAGTGGGGAATATGGCAAATTTATAAAAGGGTTTGTTTAGCTTACCTTATAAGCATCTTCGGTGATATCTTCTGTAATATTAATGTTCAAGGTTTAATGTTTGAGTATTAGCCATTCGATGTTAGTTTTATTTGATGAATGAACATAGACCCATTAATGTTTCAAGAGAAACCTTACACAAATATTTAGTACCTACAGAAAGCTGGTTTGCAAATGACTATACCTTGACCTATCAAAAATGAAACCAGGCACCAAGGCCTATCTAATCTAAAGTTACCAAACATACTAGCAACGGAAGTCACAGAGCAGCATTCTCTAAAATCATAACTTCCTTTACATAAATTTATGCTATGGTGTAGCTCCCCTCAACTTCTCTTCTCTTCTCTTTTCAAACCCTACTGACTCTCACCTATCTAGCTAAAAAGGCAGTTTACACAGCTCACTGCTTCAGGAAATCACTTTCTTCCAGACCCAAGATAGCAATGCATAACAGTTCCCTCCTACAATTAATCTGAATAACTGCTGTATTCCAGTAGCAACCATCTATGTACTCTCTTACAGTATTGTATCTTCTTTGAATTGCTGGTGTTTTTATTGTGAGACGTGTATCTGAACATTTATGTTGCACTGTCTTTTTTTTTTTTTTTCAGATAAGCTATGGTGCACCTCTTAATATACTAAGTGACAAACACCAGTTCCCATCATTTTTCCGAACCATTCCAAATGATGATTATCAGTGCAAAGGCTTAGCTCATACAGTGATTCACTTTCGGTGGACTTGGGTTGGACTTTTGGCCTCAGATGAAGATTATGGTGTAATGGGTGGACAAAAGCTGAAAGAAGAGATTACAAATGGTGGAGTTTGCATTGCCTTTTTTGAAACAATTTACATACAAAACCCAACAGCAAAGGTTCCAATCATAGTAGATCTAATACACAAAACATCAGTGAATGTGATTCTGATTTATGCTGCAATGCAACAGGTAGTTCCATTAATGGAAGAATTTTACACATTTAATATAACTGCAAAAGTATGGCTTGCTTCTTCAGGTTGGTCAATTTCTCCAGTATTCTCAAAAAATGTAATGCTAAAACTATTGAATGGTACTCTTGGATTCTCCCTTCACAGAGGTGATATCCCAGGATATAAAGACTTCCTTTATAATATACATCCAACCAAATTTACAGATGACATTTTTATCAGAGACTTCTGGGAATGTGAATTTAGTTGTTTATGGCCAAGGAATTTAACTAGTGAATCACTGGACCATATGCAAATGAATGAAGAACTTCATCTTTGTACAGGTAGAGAGAAACTAGATGAACTTGGAAGGCCTGCATATGATGAAGAGGAATTTAGGTTCACCTACAGTGCATACAATGCTGTCTATGCACTGGCACATGCTTTACATGATCTA
>NC_056731.1:1431091014-1431131014 GCF_019279795.1 Protopterus annectens | reverse complement strand
AGGGCTCCTGATACAAAGCGGAAACCTGGGAGTGTCTCACCCATGATCTCACCAGTGCCACTGGTATCCCTCAGACTGGTCAGTAGGTCTGCCACCACTATGTCGACTTGAAATGGAGAAAGAGGGTGCTCTTGGAACAGTGGGTCCAAGAAGCAAGAGAGATGGGTGATGTCCCTGCAGTGTGTAAGTATCAAAGCAATAACTGTTTACCAAAGTCCAGCCTGTGTATGTAATGGATAGGTATGCCTAAATGTTTCTCAGTTTTCATTACAGCAACAGCTGAGCGGGCTGTGAATGAAGAAGCCCATGCCAGTAGGTTGCAAAGGCTGCGTCGCGAGGCTGGTGAGTAACAATCCTGCTTGTAGTAGTCATGCCAAATAAATATAAAGGAGTAGAATATTACCTGGCAGTATAAAAATGTGTATGGTTTGTCTGCTTGTGCTCTGACTGGACTGCTTCTCAAATAAACTGATAAGCATATTTTTGGCATTTTTTGCTTGACTGAATTACATATATTTGCTAGCATATAACTATATATTTTTTTTTCTGTTCTCTGATCTGTTCTGAAACTGGTTGCCCCCCTATTCCTGTGGTGTTCTTAAAGTTGGTATAACTTGGTCTAATAGTTTTTGTGTTATCTGTTTGTTTCAAGGCTTGCTGATTTAAAAATAGTTCCCTTTAGTAAATTCCTGCATACCATTTAGAATCTGCTTGTGTTCTGACTGGAGTGCTTCTCAAACAAACTGATAAGTATATTTTTGGCACTTTTTGCTTGACTGAATTATATATATTTGCTGGCATATAATTATATATATATATATTTTTTTCTGTTCTCAAACTGTTTTTTCCCCTCCCACCCATGCTATTCATGTGGTGTTATTATTGTTGGTGGCTTTGTAGCTGCCTGCCCCTACTGTAAATTTGATCTGGGACACTCCTTCCAGTCTAGTGTTCTTCCTGCCTAATACGGAGAGAACATTTATGAAGACCAGCCCACTTAGGTTCTTTACCTTTAATTATCTTCTGCTCGTCCTTTCTCCCTTTGCACTTTACTGAAAACAAATCTCCTTGTGTTCTGACTGAGTGTGCTTCT
Organism: Protopterus annectens; assembly: GCF_019279795.1. Taxonomy (NCBI): domain Eukaryota; kingdom Metazoa; phylum Chordata; order Ceratodontiformes; family Protopteridae; genus Protopterus; species Protopterus annectens. Next base: position 1,431,129,921 of record NC_056731.1, on the reverse strand, counting down.
CAGCTGATAAGTATATATTTTTTGCACTTTTCAACTGTTTGGAGTTGAATAAAACAACAATTGAATTCAGTTCAGAATAAATTTTGAATAACTGCATTTATTTAAACTGTATTTGCTTTAATGCTGTTACACACTCAAGTGTGCTAGATTGCACTGCACTTTCAATTGTTTTTAGTGCTGTTTTATCTGCTTTCTGAAAAAAAATTCTAAGTTTGTTTCCTGCCTTTCCTGTAACCAGTCTAGTCCAGATACAGATTTGCTGTATCCAGGACTGTTGGTAAGCTTCTCAGACCCCCAAGCTTTCTATGCTGGAGAGAAGCCTTCTAGCTTATCAGTGAGAGTGGTAAGCACAAGGTAGCCTATCTACCACAAGAGGAGTGGTTTCTGTCCCAGAAATTGTAGTTTATTGGCCGTTTGGACAGTTTTTCCATCTCTTTCAACTTTCTGGTTTAAAAGCCTGCGTTTGTGCTCGTTTCCCACCTTTCCTGTAACTGGTCTAGTCCAGATACAGATTTGCTGTATCCAGGACGGTTTGTAAGCTTCTGAGCCCCCCAAGCCTTTCTGTGTTTGAGGGAACTCCTCTAGCTTATCAGTGGGAGTAGTAAGCACTAGGTAGCCTATCTATCACAAGAGGTGTGGTTTTGGGCCCAGAAATTGTAGTTTATTGACTGTTTGGCCAGTTTTTCCATATCTTTCAACCTTCTGGTTTAAAAGCCTGCGTTTGCGCTTCTCACACCTTTCCTGTAACTAGTCTACTCCAGATACAGATTTGCTGTATCCAGGACTGTTTGTAAGCTTCTGAGTGGTACCAAAGTTTGCTCTTCAATTTTTCCCTTAGATCTGCTAGTTCTCTCCTCTTCTACACTTTTACTAGCTTATTAGTTTACCACTTTATCAGACTTCTTGTAGCAATTATTGTAGCACACACAAGTGCTAGCACTAAATGTTCTACAAGGAAACCGCTCCAGTACTTATTATTAATGCTCACCCCTCAATAACAACAGCGGTACTTGTTGAACAAGCTACACCTGTGCTCTTTGCCACACCACAAACTAGTCTACCCTCCTCAGAGTACTCTCAATGATAAATTACAGCCCGACTGGTTTCCACACTCGCTTATCAGCTGAGATAGTGGAACACTGAGAATACGCATATTGTATTAGAGCCTACTAGATTGGAATCGGAGCATGCTATTCCCTAGCGACTTCAGAGTACTCTCTACATTAAATGTCAGCCATACTAGTTTCCACACTCGCTTATCGGCGGAGATAGTGGAACGCTGAGAGTACGTATGTTGCATTAGAGTCTACTAAACTTGAAAAGGAGCACTCCGTTCCCTAGCGACTGTATGTTTCCTCCACATAAATACTTATACCTTGTGTGAATAGCGTTTTTTCCCACCTGGCCCGCAGAAACATCTTTTAGTTCATGAAGTGCCTTGTTATTTACCCTAACTAGAAACTGTGTGTCTACTTCAATACAGGGCTGCTAATTCAAGTGCTACCTATTTATTAAGCTAAAGGTATGTGGATGTTATAATATATTATTAGAACTTGAATCAGTAATGGTCTAGCGTAACTAAAGCCTCTGAACCTGTGAAAGTGATATTCTGCTACTTTACTGTGGCTCAAAGTGCTATTTATGGTTCACATCCATGTTTTATTGTTGGACTCACATTGTGTCTACTTGTAATCAGATACTGAATCTAATCTGACACTACAATGTAACAGTAATACAGCTATGAAATTGCAATTATCTAGATGACTTTTCCCTAATACTGTTGATGCATTTGCTTTACTGTTTATGTTGAGAAGTTAATACCTAGTTGCAAGGTGCTAATTAATGATGAATTGCTGCTACCTTTTGAACATTTTCCCTACTCCCTAATAACCTTCCTAACTTCCTTACAAACAGATCTACCGTTGCACAACTGCTATCACACTACCCACACTAGCCCACCCTCTCAAACTCACTCAGACTTCTACATCTGCCCTACAATCATAAATCTTACAACTACATATTACTCACTAACAAAAATTACACCATCTCATCACACTAAGAAAAACTCTCCTAGACCAAGCTCGCAAACAATTAATATTAAAAAACACATACTGACACTCCTACAAATTCTGCTAACCTCTGGTGACATTCACCCAAATCCAGGTCCCCTCTCGGCTAGACAAACATCTGACCTGCTAATCCTAAATCTCAACATAAGAAGTATTACCAATAAGCTAACAGACCTACATGCATTCATAGCCCACTACAACCCTGATATACTCGCCATTACAGAAACCTGGCTTACACCCAGTATCCAAGATGAAGTCTTTCTTCCCCCAGGGTATAATACACTTAGATCTGATAGAACAAACAGGAAAGGAGGAGGAGTAGCCATTCTCTTTAAAAACACCCTTAACCTCCAGCTCCTGCACACCACACCACCCACTTTTCAAACTGCTGAAGTCCTGTTTTCTGTCCTCTCCATAAGAAACACCAAGAAGATTAATATAATATGCTGCTATATACCTCCAGGCAACAACTCGCTCATAATAGAAGACATCCTACACTGGACAAAGGACAATCTACCTCAGGAAACGATCCTACTAGGAGACCTTAACACTGACTGGGCAACCTGTAACTCCAGCAGCCCCTCTACACATATCAATCTATATGGGTTCTCTCAACTAATTAAAGAACCAACTAGAATAGATGAGAAAACAAAGAGAGAATCCATACTGGACTGGACACTAACCAACTATCCCAAACAAAACTATACAGTAGGCTGCCTCCCAGATGACTTAAGTGATCATCTCCCCACCTTCCTACTCCGGAAACACTCCAATCACCCCAAACCAGTAGTCTACAAATTTGTACGAGATGACCGTAACCTTACCCCACGATATCTAAATACTGTCCTAAGCCACTGCAACTGGGAACCACTACGGACACTCGGGTTAGACCAGGCAGTAGACTACTTCAATACAACCTTCTCTAACATCCTTAATAGTCTAGCTCCCAGCAGAAAGATCAGAGTTAAAGCCAACTACGCACCCTGGCTAAATAGAGACACCAGAGCCTTACTAAAAGCTAGAGATAAAGCCTGGAAAATCTGGAAAACTGACAAAACCCCTAGCTCCAGACAATACTATCAACAGCTTAGAAACAAGGCCAAGGCTGAATCCAAAATAAACAAACAAAACTATTTTCTTAGCGCCCAAAGGAAGTATTCAAATAGTCCACAAAAATTCTGGCATGCCATTAACTCCCTACTTAAGCCAGGCAAAACCACAACCCCAGCACCCATCTCTACTAACAATACCCTAGACACAGCTTCTCAATTTAATAACCATTTTACTAAATCCATCTTGGCCCTGTCCAGTCAAATAACCAAAAACATTCTACCTCAGTCACAACATAACCTATTCCACACCACCCCCTGTTTCAGCCTGTCACCAGTGCCCACCTCAACTATCAAAAAAACTCCTCCTAAAACTAAAGCCAACCACACTAGCAGCTGATAACATACCTGCTGCATACCTAAAAATGGCTAGTGACTCCTTATCATATCCTGTCTCCATCCTTATCAACCGCTCCATACTAGAATCCTACATACCCAAACTCTGGAAAGTATCTCGCATCATTCCTCTCCATAAAGGAGGTAATTCTTATGAATTCTCCAACTACCGACCTATTGCCATCCTTTGCCCCTTATCCAAAATTCTTGAGAAATGCATCCACTTGCAAGTGATGACATTTCTTAACACACACAATCTACTATCTACCACACAACACGGTTTCCGTCCACATCACAGCACTACCACAGCCCTTTTATCTTTCACTAATTATATAAACCTTCACAGGAATGATAACAAATATGTATCAGCCATTTTCCTAGACCTCTCAAAAGCATTTGATATGGTCTCCCACTCCATTCTACTAGACTCACTAGCATCATTATCTTTCACCTCCTCTACTATGGCCTGGTTCAGAAGCTACTTGTCTGACAGGCAACAATCAGTCCAGTGGAAAGGAACTCTGTCTACACAACTTCCAGCCACCATAGGTGTCCCACAGGGCTCTATACTGGGCCCGCTGTTGTTCTCTATTTTCACAAATAACCTCAAATGCTCTACACAACATGCCACACTCATACAATATGCAGATGATTCAACTCTGATCTGCTCCGCCTCATCTCCCACCACCCTACGTACACTCACTCAAGATACCTTTATCTCAGTAGAAAAATGGATATCTGGGATCCAACTAATTCTAAATCCCAAAAGACAAAACTGCTACTATTTACCCCTAATAGATAAAAAACCCTCTCCTTTACCATAACCTCTAATGACGGCACCACCATCTCCCCTTCTAACCACACCAAACTTCTGGGCATTGAAATAGACAATAATCTCCACTTTGATGTTCACATCTCACATACCATAAAACTAGTACACAAAAAACTAGGCTCCCTATACAGGCATAAGTCCTTTCTCTCACAAAAAGCAAGAGTCACTCTTGCACAAAGCCACCTCCTCTCAACTCTATTATACAGCACCAATCTTTACCCAAATCAGACAATGTGACCTAGACAAACTAGAATCATGCTACAATAAAATAGCCAAGTTTGCTACTAACTCAACCTATAGAACCCATCACTGTGCTGCACTAAAAGAACTAAAATGGCTTGAGCTACCACAGCTACTTAACTATCACCAGCTGGGCACAGCCTACAATATTCTCAAATATCCTGAAAAAAACCCCTCATTATCCAACCTACTTACTATCTATACTACAAACCGATACCTAAGATCCAGTGAAAAATCTCTCCTCTCCATCACCAAGGCTAACAATAATGCAGGGAAAGCGCTCTACTCCCACACCGTTGCCAGAAATTGGAACTCTCTTCCCCTATCTGTGTCCACTGCCCCCTCCACATCCATTTTCAAATACTCCCTCAAATCGCACCTCCTTTGTACATGGTTATGCCCTTGTATCACATAACCCTACCCATACTACTATTAACTCCCCAAATTCCTCTCTGATCACATGCTGGAGCTCTGATCCCCTGTAGGCTTGGTCATCTGAAAGGGTACTTTTAACTGTAGAATCTTACTTGATATATTTTCTTTTCTTACCAAAGTATGACTGACATTGTCTTTTTATCCATGTTCTATATCTTTTACCTGGAGTGTTTTTATTAATTCTTGTTATATTACTATGCTCAGCATACATGATGTAACCTGTTTTGTGTATTATGCTGGATGTACTGTATTTGTATAACTTGATGTTGGAGCTTTTCTCCCCGGGCCTCCACTGAAAATGGACCTGGTCCAGTCGGAATTTCCCGGTTAACAAATGTAAAATAAAATAAATAAATAAATATATTTCACATTCTTCACCCTATAGTATTATCACTTAACTGGTGCCTAAACTACTACTAGATTTTATAAACACGTACCTCTCTTTTTCCCCAGCTATTCAGCCTCTTCTCCTAAAGCTCGCTCTGCCTACAGGCCTAACACTCCTGGATTTTCCAAGATCATCCTCTGGATAGCAAGATCCATCTTGACTGCCTGTCTCCCTCACAGGGATACTCCTACTCTTTCTCTCAGTACAGAGAGCTAGAAGATAAATATAAAGTATGTAACATGCTACAGTCATTACTCCACTTGGTCTGAGAATATTGCTCTATTGTTCTATCACTTACTTGGTGCTAGTGAAGGGTTCCAACCAGAGATGCCAGCAGCCTTGCCCTTATTACTGGGTACTCCCCTAATATCAGCCTCACCCCTGGTGCTTGTCCCTATACCTGACCTGCCTTCCTTCTTTCACCATTCAGTCTGCCTCTCTTATACATTTAGGCTTTGTCCACTAGGGGGTAGTGCCTACCCACCTACCTAATCATTTTTCCTTACTCCTTCCCATACACTTCAATACCACTTTTTAACATCTTTCCCTACACTAACTGTTAAATTACAGCTCTATCCATTCTATCTCTACTTTTTGTCCTCCCCTTTCTCAGTTATAGTGCACTCCAAGAGTCACACGTACCACCTTGCTTACCTTCTTCTGTTCTTACCTCCACCTCACTGATTGTTTCTCACACTGTCCTGCTGCCTACCTTCCTTAGGTGTATCCCGCTCCATTCGCCCTTCGGGCTCACTCTGGTCCCCTACCCTACCCCCAAATCTCACCCACCCCCAGTGCATCTACACTTATACCATTCTAACCACTCCCACTTCCTCCCACACTTCACTGACAACACCCACTTCCTCTCTAGCAATTACACCACTTCCTCTTAATCACAACATTCCTCCCACCCCCTCCATCCTTCTTAATCCTATTCTACTTACTTTCCACCAACTACACCCCTCCCTTTTTCACCACCAACGCCTCCCTCATAAAACTCCTCTTCACACCTCTCCTCATATCCTATAATTTCACATCTACTTCACACACTTATTCTCTACACTACATATAACACCTTATCAAAACCACAACATGACTATAACATACAAATCACTCTTAATTCATCTACTATTACTTCTCATCCTTACTTACATCCACTATCTCACCCAACCCACCACCACATATTATCTTCCACCCAATCACTCTACCAGCACACTCCCCTTTTCTGACTTAGAGTATTTTATCTCAATAGTCCCTGAACTCTATCCCATTAACCCCCATCTACTTTTTCACTATAAACTAAAAACTTCTTACAAACTCTTTAGTCCCTTCCCAAGCTCCAATATTCACAAATATCTGAAAACCTACAACATTCAAACAGGGCAATCCAATCATTTTAGAAATTTAATTGAACATCTTACAACCATACTCCTATCTGGAGATATACACCCTAACCCAGACCCAATCACCACTTCCTCCATATCCAAATCCATCCTACTTGCTTCTCTAAATGCTCAAAGCATAGCAAACAAAATCCCTAATCTACAAGCATGGCTTCTACATAACAAACCCGACATCTTAGCTATTTCCGAAACCTGGCTAAAACCTCATATAAAAGACACTGAAGTTCTACCTCCAAACTACTCAATAATCAGAAAAGACAGAATCCATAAAAAGGGTGGCGGGGTAGCTTTACTCTATTCTTCCACCCTATCCATTACTCCCTATAACAAACCCATTCCAAATTTCTCCAAAGCAGAATTAACATTAGCTTTATTTCAATTAAACAAACACAAACAAATCTGCATAGTTTCACTTTACATCCCCCCCCTGGTGACAATGTCTCTGTTTTAGAAGACATCCTATCCTGGCTTTCTATCAATATCAGTAATAAAACTATTATCATGGGTGACACAAACATTAATTGGTCCTGCATTAATTCCCCCACACACCTCATAAACATTAACCTCTATAAATACTCTCAGCTCATCAACCAGACTACCAGACCCTCTAAAGATTTCTCCACTGGCAGTACCCTAGATTGGATTTTAGTATCTCACCCCCACTACTACACCGACAGTGGAACTCTCCCTGACTCCCTCAGTGACCATCTTCCCATATTCACCAAACGTCTTCCATGTCCACTACAAGCAACACATAATTACATCAACACTCGAAACCTAAAAAACTTCGACCCAGTAACCTTCTCAGACTCCCTAAAATCAACAAATTGGAACCCACTAAAAACTCTACCCCTGGATAATGCTGTTGCATACTTCAATACAAATTTCATGAAACTCCTGGATAGTCTAGCCCCCATCAAAACCAAATGAATTTGAAACAATACCGCCCCCTGGCTTACAAAAAATACACTAACTATCATGCGACTGAGAGACAAAGTCTGGGCACACTACCAAAGAAACAAAACTTCCTCTTCCCTAAATGAATTCAAAACTATTCGCAACAAAGTCAAAAAGCTTATCACAATAGATCGTCAAAACTACTACTCCATACTTCAAAACAACCATAAAACCAACCCTCAAAAATTCTGGAAAGGTATCAATAAACTCCTAAAACCTGGCACTGCAGAAAACCCAAGCCCAGACCCAAGTGCTCCAGATATCAATCTCGCCACCCAATTCAACTCTTTCATCTTAGACTCTATCTCTAAACTTACCACATCCTTCTACAATAACACCACACCCTCTACACCTACATCCCACCTCCTTCCTCCCCCATCATCTCCTACCTCTCAACTCACACCTTTTTCCCCAAAACCCATCCCTACATCTACCATAAAAAAGCTCCTGCAAAAGGTAAAACCATGTACTAATGCACCTGATAACATACCCTCATACTTCCTTAACATTGCTGTTGATGTCATTGCCTTCCCCATCAGCACCTTAATAAATCACTCTATCCAAGAAGGTTTTATTCCCACACTCTGGAAAAGAGCTTTCATCATACCCTTACATAAAGAAGGCAAGAACAATGATATCACTAACTACTGTCCCATCGCCATCCTTTCTCCTATACTAAAACTCTTAGAAAAATGCATCCATCTCCAACTCCTTCCCTATCTCCTAGACAATAACGTACTAACCCCCACACAACATGGTTTCAGACCCATCCACAGCACCATGACTGCCCTCCTTTCCTTCCTGGAAACAGTAAATACTGCCCGAGACTCCGGCTCTGTTGTATCCACTCTCCTTCTCGACCTTTCTAAAGCCTTCGACACCATATCTCACAGCCTTCTCCTCACTAAGCTATCTAACCTTAACCTATCCCCTGCCACTATCAGTCGGTTCACCAACTATCTCTCCCATAGGCAACAAGCTGTCAAATGGAAAACAGCCATCTCCTCCTTCCTAAATACACCCACTGGTGTCCCCCAAGGTTCTATCTTGGATCCTCTCCTCTTCAATATATTCATAAATGACTTCTCCCACTCAATTCGCCACGCCAAACTTGTTCAATATGCAGATGACTCTACAATCATCTGCACAGCCACATCCATTCCCACTCTCTTAAAATTAACCCAAGAGGCCTTCTCTACCACAGAACAATGGATAAAAAACAATAATCTAGCACTCAATGCATCTAAAACCAAGCTTATGGTATTCACCCCCTCTAAAAACACAACCATTAACAACAATCTATTCTCTATCATCAGCCAAAACAACACCCCTCTTGAACTAGTATCTGAGAGCAAACTGTTAGGGGTCCTGATAGATGACCAGCTCAAATTCAATAGCCACCTACTACTAAACATAAAAAAAAACATCATAAACTTGGCATGCTTTATCAACATAATAAATTCCTCTCCACATTTACTAAACATACTCTTGCTACAACATTCCTCATTCCTTCACTTCTATATGGGGCTTCTCTTCTAACAAACCTTCAATCATCCCTTAAAACAAAACTGTCCTCATGTTATAATAAAACTGCCAAATTTGCCACTGGCCACAAAGCATCTACCCACCACTGTCTATCTCTCCACAAACTAAACTGGCTTGAGCTTCCTAACTATCTCACCTTTACTCAGCTCTGCTTTGCCCACAAACTCATATTCCATCCATCCCTCTGTCCCTCACTCAGCACCACCTTTAAAATGCACATGCCACAAAGAGCTCTAAGATCTAATAACCAAAATCTGATAAAACTGTACAAACCTCTTCACTCGCCAGGGAAAAATCTGCTGTCCTTTTCCCTGGCACGCAATTGGAACTCCCTTCCCCCCTCCATTCATACCACTGATAACCTTCCAGCTTTTAAAAAATCTCTACACACACACTTAACATCTTCCTGGGAATGCTCCTGCTCTCATCCCTCCTAGTCGAGCCTGCTTCCTACAGGCACCACATCATATATACTAGAAACTATAAATTAGCTAAAGCAATAACACCCTAATAATTCTTAAACTCTAGTATTCCATTTTAGATACTACATATTTTTCTACAACAATGCAATGCTAGTCTTATATAGCATAACCAAAGATTCTTTGCTTGTAATCACCTGTTCCTCTGTTTTTTTGTCTTGAACACACATTTCTCTATTTTGTCAACCACTGTTAAAGTTTTTTACCACTGTTTTTATCAATTTGTATTAATTTGACTGAATGTGTTAATGTGTAAACTTCTGTAATGTTTTGTATCTTTATTCAGGAGCTTTTCTCCCCAGGACTCCATTGAAAACGGGTACTTCTGGCCCAATGGACAATCCTGGTAAATCAACTGTAAATAAATAAATAAAATAAATAAAGGACAGTTCCCTGTATTTTCTCCTACTAACCTGGTGAACTTGAGCATTCTGAGGCAGTGTAGCAAATGCCTCATGTACACTGACAACCCTCTCCTCTTACCTCTCAACACTCAGACTTGCAAGAGATGCACTTATATATCCAAATTGGAAACCATGCACTCTCCAGCCAAGACCAGAATAGCTGGTGAAGAGGAGAAGGTCAACATTTGCACCACACCATATGAAACACATAGCCCTCCAGAACACACACCCACACTGCCTTCACATAAAAACACAAACCACACACCCGCCTTTGTGGAGGCTCTCAATAATCTACTCAAACAGCAGAGACCTCCAAGGCAGAAATGCACTTGACCACCACAACACAACACTAATCATGAGACACATAACTCTCCTAAACAGTGTGCCACTAAACCAAAGCCCCTAAGGGAAAACAGCATGCCCAACATACTAGTCATAGGTGATTTTAATAGTGAGGCACACTGATGTCCCATTCACTAGGTTGAATAAGAAGAAAGTAACAGTCATCTGCCTGTCAGGTGCCAGGATCCACCACATAATGCATGCACTCAGGTCCTTCAACAATGGGTACAATCAAATATGACTCTGTCATTGTACATGTGGGTGTGAATGACCTGAGACATACCTCCCTGGATTACATGAAAAGAGACATGGAGGAGCTCTTGGATTATGTAGCCCAGGCAGGTATGAACCTAGCCTTGAGCAGCATCCTACCATCACCCAGAAGGATACCATAGTACAAGCAGAAAATGACTGATTTCAACAATTGGCTAAGTTTCTGGTGTAATCTGCCTTGGATGACATGATGATTTGCCCGAGATGGCCTGCATCTGTCACCCCTGGGCTTCTAGATACTGGCCAAAGTTCTTGCCACCCCTGTAGTGCCTTTTTTAGGTGGTGTTTCAAAGACCAAATTACCACATTAACAGCTACAAACAAATGCAATATGAGGGTCATGCTGCTCAGCACTAGAAGTCTAAATTTCAAAATGCACTCACTCGAAGCACTCTATAAAATGGAGAACATCAACATTTCTGCTGTAACAGAGACCTGGTTCAAGGCAGCAGAAAACACCTTTGCACTACCAGGCTATAACTCATTACACACCTTTCGGCCCCAGAACTTGGACTGAAGCTCCAAAGGTGGTGGTGTTTCCATATTCATAAAGGATGGGCACCCCTCTAGACTAGTAGCCCAACATAAAGTACAGTTTTGTACCTACCATAAATGTAGATGTTCGAAGATCCACATTGCTGCAGTCCTTACACTTGGGTAGTCCGCTGTCCTCGGTCGGCCCGAATATCAAAGTATAAGGCTGACGTCGGTCAAGGCGCATTAGACTGACATCAGGACGTCAGGGTACAAATGCGCATGACCGACGTCATATCCTCAGTCTTTTCTTGCCCCAGATGTCAGAAGACCCTAAAAGAAAGGTCAAAACCAAAAGACAGCAAACCACCAAGCAACCACCCTGCACTAACAATATGTACAATATATACAATAAATACAATATTTACAACCCACCCCACACAACCACCTCTAAAAACAGAGGGGAAGGAGGGAGGGTAAATTGGACTGCAGCAATGTGGATCTTCGAACATCTACATTTATGGTAGGTACAAAACTGTACTATGTTCTTCATCTCACATTGCTGCAGTCCTTACACTTGGGTAGAATCCCAAAGCAGAGGTAAGGGAGGATGGCAAAACTATAAAGCAGCAGGAGCTGCCAAAATGCCCTGTAAAATAGCAGTGGCAAAACCAGCCCTAGATTTAGAGTAAAGTGGAAGGTGATAACGCTTAGAGAAAGTATGCACTGAACTCCAAGTAGCTGCCTCCAAAATATCCTTAGTTGCCACCCCTTAAAAAAGCTGTTGAAGTGGCAGTAGCCCTAGTGGAATGAGGCCTAATCCCAGCTGGAATCTCCTTACCATGATGGGAATAACAGAAAGCAATGCAAAACCCAATCCACTTAGAAATAGTTTGTTTTGACACAGGCTTGCCCTGAGAACTCAAAGCAAAAGAAACAAATAACTGCTGAGACTGCCTGAACCCTTTAGTCCTACTCAAATAATAACGCAACTGCCTGTGTACATCTAAAGTGTGCAAAATCTTTTCCCCTTTATTTTGGGGATTTGCATAAAAAGTAGGCAAATGAATAGTTTGGTTTAAAGCCACACTAGAAACCACTTTAGGCATAAAGGAAGGATTAGTACGCAAAGATACCCTATCCTTATGGAAAATTAAGAAAGGCTCAACTGCCATAAGGGCCTGTAATTCAGAAACCCTTCTTGCAGAGGTAATGGCCAACAAAAAAGCAGTCTTCCATGATAAATATTTCAACTCAGCAGTAGCTGCAGGCTCAAAAGGTTGTAGAGTGAGTTTCTCCAACACAAAATTGAGGTCCCAAGCAGGAGTAGGAGCTCTACGTGGGGGTCTTATATTCTTTGCCCCTCTAAGAAATTGCTTGAACAAAGGATGAGAAAACAATGGTGGGTCACAGTCATAGTGAGCAGAAATTGCTGCAGCATGAACCTTAATAGAAGAGAAGGACAAACCTTTGCCCAGTAACTCAGTAAGATATTGAAGAGCCACACTTAAATTAGGCTCAGAAACATCAAATTCCTTTGCTGCACTCCAAAATAAAAATCTCTTCCATTTATCTGCGTACACTTTCCTTGTACTAGGCCTTCTGGCTTCCAAAATAACATTCAAAACTTGCTGTGGAAGTTGAGACCCTCCAGAGTTCAAAACAGAATATGCCAGGCTGTTAGGTGAAGAGAGTGAAGTTTGACATTGAGTAAATGACTGTTCTCCTGAGACAGTAGGTGTGGAATCGAAGGCAAAGGCCATGGAGGTTCTCGTACCAGACTTCTCAGTAATGGGTACCAGTGCTGTCGAGGCCAATCTGGAGCTATTAAGATCATCCTTGGCTTGTCCTGTCTGACCTTTAGAAGTACCTTTGGGAGGAGAGGCAGAGGTGGAAAGGCATACACATGAAAATTGTTCCACTTGAAAGAAAGAGCATCCACTTTCCAGGCTGTGGGATGAAACCTTTTTGTGCAAAACTTTGGCAGCTGGTAATTTAGTGGAGAAGCGAACAGATCTATGTCTGGAGTTCCCCATGACACTGTCAATTTCTGAAATACACGAGGATCCAATTTCCACTCGTGGGGATCCATAATTCGTCTACTCAACGCATCTGCTAAGGAGTTCTGTGCTCCCGGCAGAAACCTTGCCTGAAGATGTAGCTGTAAACTGAGAGCAGTCTCCCACAAAATCATTGCTTGCCTGCAGAGAGGATAAGAATGTGTTCCCCCTTGCTTGTTGATGTACCACATGACAGTTGTGTTGTCTGTTAGAATCAACACCTGCCCTGGAAGAAGTAAATCCTTGAAAGCTATTAATGCAAATTGGACTGCTAACATCTCCTTCAAGTTGATATGTAGATGTTGTAGTCTGGCAGGCCACGTGTCTTGTATCCACTTTCCATTTAGATGAGCTCCCCAAGCTTTGTCTGAGGCATCTGTCGTTAGAATCTGACTCGCCTCTGGTCGGGTCACAGAGAGTCCCTTGTTTAGGTGACATTCCTGAGCCCACCACAAAAATTCCTTTTGAATGCAAGGTATTATCTGAATGACAGTGTCCATATCTTGGCAGTGCTGTGTCCATACATTTTGAGATACCATTGTAGCTTCCTCATATGCAGTTTGGCATTGGGAAGCACCAGAATACAAGATGCCATGAACCCCAAGGCTTGAAGGACTGTCCTTGCAGTCAGCCTGGACTGATGAGACAATTGATGGAAGTAAAGGGAAAGATTCTTTTGTTTGTCCGGGGTCAAAAAGGCCATCTGGGATGCTGTATTCAGTCTTACACCCAGAAAGCACATGTCCTGAGAGGGTACTAGACTGGACTTTATTTCGTTCACAGAATACCCCAGGCATCTTAGCACTGCTATCACATATTGCAGATGATGAAGAAGTTCGTCCCTTTCTTGAGCCAGAATCAGGCAATCGTCCAAATAAGGATAAATCTGAATTCCTTTTAGCCTGAAGAAAGCTATCACTGGAGCCAGAACTTTTGTAAACACTCTGGGCGCAATAGATAAGCCAAAGGGCAATGCAGAGAACTGATAATGAGAAGTTCCAGCCCGAAAACGCAGATACCTCCTGCAACTTAGTCTGATAGGAACATGAAGGTAAGCTTCCTTGAGATCCAGAGTTACCATCCAGTGATCTTTGCCCAGCAGAGGTAAAAGCTGTTGTAACGTCAACATTTTGAACTTGGGAATGTCCAGATAAGTGTTGAGGATAGATAAATCCAAAATTGGTCTCCACGTGTTCCCCTTCTTTGGTACTAGGAACAGGCGAGAGTAAAATCCTAGGCCCACTTCTGGCAGAGGGACCGGCTGTATGGCCCCTATTTGAAGAAGCAGAGAAATTTGTTTGTGAGCCTCTATTCTTTGTTGAGGAGGAACGTCTGGCATGCCTTTGAAAGGAGGCAAGGTATGGAAATAAAACCTGTAACCTTTGTGTATGATATCCAATACCCAATCTGTCTTGGGTAATTAAACTCCAATTTTCCTTGAAAAGTGCCAACCTTCCTCCCAAAGGTGCTGCCAGACGAGAAGGCTCTGGCAGCTGAAAAGGTAGGTCATTGGGCCTGTTTACGAAAGGACTGACCCCTGCCCTCACCCGAAGACTGTGCAGGTGAACTCCCTGTTCTAGGCCTGAAAGTGCCCTGAGCTCTGCCCCTACCACGTCTAGATCTACCCCTATACTGGGAATCATAAAAAGGATATGTCCACCCCTTGGTAGGCCAATTCCTACTAAACTTCGGAGGCTGAACCTGCAAAAAATCTTTAACAGTCTGCATAGACTTAGCCTTGTCTTCCATTTTCTTTAAGACTGCCTCCACAGGTGACCCAAACAACACATCAGACTGTAAAGGAGCATCTAAAATCCTTGTCTTAACATGGTCAGATAAATTCTGATCCCTCAGCCAGGCGTGCCTGCGGAGAACTGACCCAGTGGCAGCCACCCTAGAAGAGGCCTGTACAGCATCAAAACCACATTGCAAGGAATGCTTACCCACCTGCTCAGAAACATGCACCAAATCCTGCAATTCCTTACACTCAATACCTTCCGCCAGAGCATCTACCTTAGACTTCAATTGAGAAAGTAGATAGTTTTGGTATTTCAACATGTGAAACTGGCAATTCAAAGCCCTCATAGCTAAGGTGGAAGAAGTATAGACTTTCTTTCCCCATCTATCCAAAGCCCTGGCCTCTTTATCTGGAGGAACCGGAATTTTTACAACAGAAGCCTTGACACCCTTAGGCCCCTGACTAACAGTTTCTGGGTCCGCCCTAGGACTCTTAAAAAGATATTTATGAGCTTCAGGCACCCTGTAATACCTATCCGGTTTAACAGGAGCAGGAGGCACAGAATCAGGATTAAGAGAAGCCTCTGCAAACACATCTTCCACAACATCCAGAACAGGAGGTATAGCCAAAGGCCTATGCTGGGGTAAAAACAAAAATTCCCTAAGCCTTTTCCTGGAATCAGAGAAGTCCTGACCTTCCCACTTAAAATGCTCCCTCATGGAATGAAGAGTCTCTGAAAAAGAAAAATCCTCTGGAGGAGAAGCTGAAGGAGTAGAATCATCCACATCAGAATCAGAATAAGGAGAATACTCCTGCAAGTCTTCAGCCGAAGACTCAGAAACATCCGAAGCCTGCTCAAAACTTCCCAACTCTGGTTCCACCCTAGGCCTCTTATCAGGAGGGGGCAAAGAACCTCTAATTAAAGTAATTAAATCTTCTGCCATTTTGAGCATGTGCTTCTTGGGTACAGACCCTGATGAACTAGGAGTGACACCCACAGAAGCTAAACCTGGCCTGCCTCTGGGAGAAGCCTTGGAAACAGAAGGAGAGGGCCTAACCACCCTAGGAAGGGAGGGGAGTACAGTAACCTGAGAAGCCCCTTCAGCCTGACCTGCCTCCTGAGAGGCCACATCCTGCAATAACAAAGTCTCCCCTTGGGACTCCAGAGAAACCTCCGGCGGAACCCCGGTCCCACCGACACCTCCAAAGAACCGGCGCCCGGTACGGACGACTCCTCCTGTCTGGGCTTAGCAGCCTTGTCTTTGCGCTTCTTCGAAGAAGCGGACACCGGAGCATCCGGCGGCATATTATAATTGCACCGCTTCGCGAAGACTAACCTGGCACAATCTAACCTTCGCTTTATAGTGCGCTTATTGAACCTAGCACAAAAGCGACACCCAACAACGTCGTGCTCAGGCCCCAAACAAGGAATACACAAAGTATGATAATCTCTATGCGGTATCTGTTTCCCACAAGAAATACAGTTATTCACTTTTTCTGACATCCGGTAAACCACTGAGGCAAGAAAAAACTAAAATATTCCCCAACGGGGTACTTAGCCAACTTTGACTCGGTCTGAAACTCCGAATTCGAAAAATTTCAGAACGCCGAACGGCACTTGCAACGCTGCTTCTGCATCGGACCATGCGGCAAAAAAGACTGAGGATATGACGTCGATCATGCGCATTTGTACCATGACGTACTGATGTCAGTCTAATGCGCCTTGACCGACGTCAGCCTTATACTTTGATATTCGGGCCAACCGAGGACAGCGGACTACCCAAGTGTAAGGACTGCAGCAATGTGAGATGAAGAACATCCGATCTGAGTTACTTCAGGTGCAGCTAACATTGGGTAAGAAACCAATTCAGGTCATAGCCTGCTATAGATCCCCAACCATGTCCCAAGACTCTCACTCCACATTCCCAAGCACACTGGAGAATATTAGGGTCCAACCTAACGCTCTCATACTGAGCGACTTCAACTACCCCTCCATTAACTGGAAAAACTACTCCTGTACCAATACACTTGCCCAACATTTCCTGGAATTCATTCATTTCAATGCTCTGGACCAGCTCGTTCTTACCCCCACTAGAGGTGCAACATTGTTGACCTGGTCATTACTAACATGGGTGACCGTTGCTCTACACCAATAGTCAACTCTTCCCTGGTTAGATCGGACCACAAACTAATTACTTTGGAAATCTACATCTCTCCCACCACCACCGCAAAGGTAACTACCATGAAAAACTTCTCCAAAGCGAACTTTGGGCTCCTAAAACAGAGGTGGCTAACTTCATGGCACCCATGCAAATGGAGATCAGTTGCATGACTGCCGAATCATACACCAATGCACTGTACGAACACGTACACAAATGCATGAATTTCACCATACCCAACAGAACCAAAACGCTCTCCTCCAAAAAAAGGAAGCCAATCTGGTGGTCCCCTGCCATAAAGAAAATCTACAACAGAAGGAGGAAACTGATGCAGAATAAGGTGAAGTGCAAAGACTGGAAAAACTCCCTTATCAGCCTCAACAAAAAGTTGAGATCCCTCATCAAATCCTCTAAAGCTAGCTATGAAAACTGAATTGTAGCAGATATAAAGACAACCACAAGGTCTTCTATAGTTATGTAAAGAATCTCCACGGCAATACCCAGATTTGCTCTGAGCTACTGCACAATGGTACCTCCTATACCTAGCCAACAGATATTACCAATATACTGGCAGACAGATTCAGTTTCAACATTACCCCCCTCTCCCCTCCTAAAGGACCAATCACAATACCAGCAGATTGCCAAGAACCCAGTATTACTGCTGCACAGGTTAAAACAGCACTGTCCAAGGCAAAGAATACAGCTTCTATGGGACCTGACAATATCCTTGGCTGTGTTCTACATGAACTACAGAGTGAACTGGCACCTTACCTGTGTGCCCTGTTCAATCACAGCCTCATCTCAGGCTTTGTCCCTACCAAATGGTGCACTGCTACAGTCATCCCTCTTTACAAAGGAGGAATGACTACAGACCCTGGGAACTATCGCCCCATTAGCCTGACGAGTCTGATATGCAAGGCTATGGGACGTACCATCATGGACCTAATAAACAAGGGTATAGGGAATCTCCAAACTCTGCATCCTACACAGTTTGGTTTTGTGAAGGGTAGATCATGCTTGCTCAACTTGGTCAACTTCTTTGAGTCAGTCACCAGAGCTGAGCTGAAGGCAAGGTGGTTCATACAGCCTACCTTGATCTGGCAAAGGCCTTTTATACCATTCCACACTCAGGAAACATAGAAAAACTCACCAAGCTAGGCTTCAACCCCTATATCACTAGGTGGGTTGCAAACTGGCTCACAGATAGAACCCAAGTGTGAAAGTAGCTGACTCCAAGTCGCACTGCAAACCAGTCATGACTGGATTCCCACAAGGTTCAGTCCTGGGTACTCACCTGTTTGGTATCTACTTCTCTGAGGTCCAGGTCAACATGAAGGGACTCTGGCTGACAAAATCCACAGATGATTGCAAGTTGGGAGCTATTATTAACTCCCCAAGTGATGTTGACATCCTACATTAAGGCCTCACTGAGACCGACTGGTGTCTGAACTATGGCCTTAAGCTCAGTGCCAAAAAATGTGTCGTCAACCCCTTTGGGAAAAACACAGTTCCCTTGAATTACCACATCGATGGTAGGCAACTGTACACAGAAGGCATTATAAGAGATCTGGGAACACAGGTTGACAGCAACCTCTCTTTTGACCACCACATTGCCACTGTGGTCAGAAAGTCCTATGTGGCACATCTCATTACTAAGGGCTTTGCATCCAGGAAGAAAGACACCATGGTCTCCCTCTACTCTTTCCTTATTAGGCCAATCATCGAGTACAATGCCTCATTTAGCATGTACCTCACTAGACACCTGCAACAACTGGAGAGGGCACAGAAGTACCTCACAAAGACGATCCCTGGACTTAAACGCTTATCCTATATGGACAGACTAAAAAAACTCCAACTATTCTCTGCCTCATATTGCCTACTTAGAGGCAATCTCGGATTGATTTACAAAGCGATGTCTGACCCAGCTCTGTTAGAAATGCTACTTCTACCGAAATCCCAATCCCTCTGCACCACATGCTCTAGAGACCTCAACCTCATTACCACAATCAACAAAACATGCTGGAGGGACAGGTTCATAACCCAGAGACTGCCCATGCTTTGGCATAGACTTCCCATCCAAGTCAAGCAGAGCACCTCACTGGCCCTCTTCAAGAGAAAACTTGATGAATGGATGGGAAATAGAAAATTCACCCCGGGGATATCTCCAGTGACTCTACTCCACATAGGCACTGGGAATTAAGGTCGAGTGGCACAATGCCAGGGTAATCCTATGGGCTAGCCTTGTAAAGGCTCCAGTGCCATTAGCCTAGTACACACCTATGAACCTATGACAGTAATAGTCCCATATAGGTCATATTTAAATAAAACTGTAACCACCTGGCAATATAGTTCTAAATCCTGGACTGGTTGTGTTTACTCTGGCATTGTATGGCAGAAATGTTGCATTCACCAAGATCTGATATCTGAATAGCAATGTTGTGTTAACCAATGTTTCCCACACTGTGCTACATAAAAAATGTCTAGGAATGTCTGTATAATAATGTTGTAATTACAAGGTCAGATTGTACAACCAAGAGAGACTTAGACAGAAAACACTGAAGAAAGACACAGCAGTTTCTTAATAGCTTACTGTGATGAAGCACAAATTGTTGTATTTTTAGCAGACACAGCCATGGTTCGAATCCCAGGAGTGGTAGTAAGCTGTATGCATAATTTCAACTAAGATTTTGTGAATATGTGTAGAAACAGTCAGGTAGTGTTAACAACCATTCCCCCACAGGTCTTCCAGGTAAAAGAAGTAGAAATTATCTATAAGAAGGTTGAATTATATACTGTGTACAAACATACCACTGCCCAAACCAAGGCCATAGGGTATACTAGTAATACCTGTAGAGTAATGATTAGAGCAATGATCATTAAAGTTGTGAGTACTGCAAGGATATACAAGGTATTAATTGACATCTCCCCCCACACACACCATATCTGCAGCAATAATCTAAACACACAAATCAATGGGTATGTTTTACACCAAACCTACTGTTGGGACATATGTCCTATTGTTCAACAAATACTGAAATGTGTTTCTATTACTGTTCCATGTTAAAATACTATCATTGGCAGCCTGTTGCTGGCAATGTAACCTGCTTGCCGTTGTAATGGCCACTGTGGTTCAATATATGCATGTGTTCTGTTTGCTATGCAACTGTTCCAAACCTGTTGTTTTGGGTAAAAGGGAATATCTATTCATGCTGTTATAAGTAATCCTGGATTGTGTTGACTATTACTAACCCACATATGTTCTAAAGCTGCAACACCATAGCACGTTTGGGAAGGCCGGTCCCAGCAGACCCACCTCTCCCACTTCATCTGGCTGTGGCATCGGGCCCCAGAAAATCTGGGACCCACCACAGGAACTCCTCGTCCGATGGTCCTGCACCACCTTCAGGTGGAACCGCCTTAGGGGATGGGGCTCGTCCCTCCCTGGGAGTGGGCACAGACAGGATACCATCACCCAAAGCCAGGTCCAGGGATTGGTGTGTAGCAAGCTCCGAAAGGAGTTTGGCAATCTGCTACACCAATTTGAGGGTTGAATGGTGCAATTAGAGGGTCAGCCTGTCCCTCCTGCTCAGCCCCCAGCACAGCCACCTTTTGGGCCGTGAAGGTGCAGCAGTGACTGCCCATGGCCGGGGACCTCAGGCTCACTGTTTTCATTTTGGGGGTCATGGGCTTCTGATTTCCAAACACCCCTCCCCATCCAAGGGATTTACCCTCCACATGTGTCATATACTGCCCTGTATGCTGTCTTGTCTTTCTTCCTACCCAGCCTACCTCCCCAAATATACCTACAATGCTTCCCCAACATTCCACTCTCACCTTTAAAAAAAAAAAAAAAGACAATCTGTTCCGAAAAAAATATCTCGCCCCATACATAGCTGTCCATTTCAAACATGTGTCCACTGGACACATGTAATCTGGTCTAATTGGCTTCACAACCCATTACTGTTGTCCTCGTCCTTCTCTCAGGGGGTTGAGTGTCCAAATATACCTACAAATTCAGTAAATATGCACAGCTGTTGCTGTAGAAGAAATGGACAGCTATGGACCTTCCCTACATCTGTCTTGCACATCCTTAGCTACTTTCCCTATTGTCTTTCCCTCTGTGTGCCCCATTTTTCACCACTTTCTTATCACCCCTTTTTTCTTTTCTTTTAAAGACATTAGCATGGGGATAAGTGGGAGTAAGTTGTTTTAAGCAGTAGTAATTGGGATTAAGTCTGCAGTGGTGGATCCGGGGGGGGGGGGGGGGCAAAGTCTAGAAAGTCGACAAGTGAGGTGGGGAGGCAGGAAAGCAAAATACTGGGGAAGGGGGATGTGGAAGGATCACCTTAAGATACTGTATCAGCATGTGTGAAAACACAGCAACATACAGTCATTTGCAAAACATTGGGGGTTGATTGAGCACAATGGTTAAGGTTTTCTCCTCAGACACAAAGTACTGGGTTTGATTCTGATCTCAGCTTATTAGCTAGACTTATAATTACCCTTCATGGAGGTTAGCCTAATATTCTCGTATGATCCAGTGAACCTGGTGTGGCTGTGTTAGTGGACGTACATAACTCCTATCCAGCACACAGCATATTAGCAGACATTACCAGTTGTTTCAAGACTTATCTGGAGGATATGTTTGGTTGCCCATATGAAATCATAGTTCTTTTCTATGGCATACCTGACATAAGCATTATGATAACACAGCAAAGAATCCAAGTGAAGGTAATATCACCCCAAGACCCACAGCAAATGTAAGTAATTTAAGTAAATAATGATTTATGTGAAACCAGCAAAGTTAATTTATGTAAATCATTTTATGTGTGCAAATGAAGTTCAGTTTAAGAACATTGCAAGCTAAGGAAATACACGTTTTATGAAAAAGCCCTATGTATAAAACCAAATTTAAGTACTGTAGCATTTCCTAAAGTACAGTAACACAAAATCTACTTTAATGTCTGACCAGCCTAATATGCAAAGCCATGTAAAGCCTTATTAGGAAACAGAAACCCTCTGAACACTGTTTCCGTTTCAGTTTGGATTTGTTAAAGGCAGGTAATGCTTACCAAATCTAATGGACTTTTTTGTAAAGGTCACCAATGAAATATAGGAAGGCAAAATGGTACACATTGCATACCTCGACCTAGCTAAAGCTTTTGACATAATCCCCCACTCAGGCATTGTAGAACAGCTAAATAAACTAGGAATAAACTATGGTCACCTACTGGATTGCCACATGGCTCACAGATGAGATGCAAGAAAACAAAATTGGCAAAGTTACCTCCAGAAAGAAATGAGCTACTGGTGGAGTCCCCAGAGTTCTGTGCTGGGGCCTCTCCTGTTTAACATCTACTTTTCTGAAGTAAAAGCCAATACCAAAGGGCTCTGGATGACCAAGTCTGCACATGACTACAAGTTAGGATCAGTCACTGAACCCCAAATTACACAGCCATCCTACTAGACGGTTTGTCCCAAACAACTGGTGCCACAATCATGGACCAAAATGAAATGCCAGTAAATGCATTATTGTATCCTTTGGAAGTCATCTACCTCAGAGAACAACTATAATGACAATAAGACCTTAAGAATAGACTCTTGTTTGGGATTTCGGAACTTATCTGGACAGTGACCTAAATTTTGACCAGTATGTCTACTTATGTAAGAAAGTGCTTTTATATTGAACAGCTTAAAGAAATGGGTTATGTCTAGATCTAGGATGTCACTGCCCCCCTTTACTCAGCACTCACTAGGCCAGTCACTGAGCATAATGCCCCCTTTGGCCTGTATCTGTCCAGACACATGCAACTGGAATGCCCACAAAGAAGCCTTACTAAAAGGATACTAGGGCTAAAAAATATGTCCTACACAGACTGACTTAACATCTGCCATTTGATTTATTCCACTGACTGCCTCCCATAGCTCTCAACCCCTCATCTCCAAAATGTAGAACATAATGTGACAATATGGAGCAAGAGGTGAACATTTACAAACAACTTCATCTAGGATGCTCATAGCATGATAAGTTTGAGAAAACAGTTATTTTATTTAACAGTTTTTCTGTTTAACATGATTCAGTATTGTATACCATGGCAACAGCTAACACTCAAACTCACAAACTGAAGAACATTCCTCATAATGAGATACAGTTGAGAGCTATGCTGCCTTTCCATCCCCAGACAGACCGCCACTTCTAAACATCAGCTGTGATAACCAAACAGAACATTTCTACACATATATAAAATTGTTGGTTTGAACAGCTGCAACTTTCAAATACTTCTTGGAAAGCCACTGATTTTAATGTGTTGTCAAATGTAAATCAGCCCCCTCTCTACAGTTTGAGCTGGCATCAGACTGACCATATGTACACTATTAACCAACACATCCTTTAGAATCCTAAATGTGGAAAAAATGTTCGCTTAAACAGTGAAAATTAGAAGTTATGTACCTACCATAACGTTCCATGTTAGTTGTCTTCTCTCGCCTTCTTTCTTGCTGGATGGGTTCGGAGCCGATCCTCGGCTCTGACTCGGCACTTGCTAAGCTCGAGAATCACTTTTACCAGCTCGAGGCAGCCCTATATCCCATGATGCAAGGCGGTAATTACCCAGATCTCGTTTGGTATCTAGAGGAAAACTGCCTGCAATCTTTCTACAAGGAAAGCAGAATAATTAGCCTAGAAGACTGTAAGAGGAACCAGGTAACAGAGATCCCGAGCTAACTGGTGTCCGAGGGAGAACAATCTCCCCGAGAAGGGGAAAACAAGGTCTGTCCAGGCTAGGGGGACAGGAGGGAGGGACGCAAGAAAGAAGGCGAGAGAACACAACTAACATGGAACGTTATGGTAGGTACATAACTTCTAAATGTTAAGTTGTCAATCTCGCCTTCATTCTTGTTGGATGGGACCGGGTTCCCTAGCACCCCTATCCTGGGTGGCTCAATGGAACAGACTCTTGAGAACTGTGGAACCAAAACTTGCCCTGTCCCTGGAGGCCAAATCCAATTTGTAATGAGAAACGAAGGTATGAGGAGTGGCCCAAGTGGCTGCTGCACAAATAGTGTCCAAGGGTAGTCTAGCCTGAAAAGCTGTAGATGTGGCTAAATCTCTAGTAGAATGCACTTTAGGTTTTGAGATCAGCTGTTTGCCCCTCAGCTGATAAATGTCAGAAATGGTGGACGATAGCCATCTGGATAAGGTTACTTTAGAAACAGGAAGACCTTTCCTATTTTCAGCATAGGAAAGAAAAAGCTGATCAGATTTCCTAAATTGCTTTGTTCTGTCCAAATAATATCTGAGTTGGCGATGAACATCTAGGCAATGCAGTTTTTGTTCTGCCCTGTTAGAATAATTGGGAAAAAATACAGGAAGGTCAATGGATTGATTTAAATTTGTTTTAGAAGCAACCTTGGGCAAAAAGGATGGATTGGTTCTTAAGGATACTCTATCCTTGTGGAAGACCAAGGGGGACGAACACAGAGGGCATGTTGTTCCGACACTCTCCTAGCTGAAGTAATAGCAACTACAAAGAGAGTCTTCCAAGAAAGACATATTAATGAGCATGTAGCAGCCGGTTCGAAAGGGGGAAGTATCAAGGATGCCAGCACTAGATTTAGGTCCCACTGTGGTGGAGGATCTCTAACTGGGGGCTTAAGAAGGAACACCCCTTTGAGACAGGCTTTACAAAGTTTGTGAGACATGATATTGTGGTCTGCAAATCTGACATGGAAATTAGAGATTGCTGCCAACTGGACCTTAACTGTGGAAGCAGAAGAACCGGAGCGAAAAATTTCAGCAAGAAAGTCCAAGACTGATTGAATAGGGGCAGTAAAAGGATCTATGTTCTTAGACTTTGCCCAAAAAGAGAAACGTTTCCACTTACTAGTGTAAATCCTCCTGGTAGAGGACTTTAGAGAAGCTACTATTATATCTCTAATGGGGTTAGAGATCATAGGAAGCCTGGCTAAGGAAGGAAGTGGAGCAGCCAAGCAGTGAGGTTGAGGGAACGAATTGATCGATGCAGTTGACCCGACTGGTGGGTCAGAAGATCTGGAATTGGATCCAGAAGCCAAGGCTGCACCATGAGATGGCGATGAAGGAACGGGAACCAAATTTGTCGAGGCCAGTAAGGGGCAATAAGAATCATTTTGGCTCTCAAGACGGTAGCTTTCTGGAGTACTTGAGGTATCAACGGAAAGGGGGGAAAGGCATAAAGAAGTCCCCGGGGCCAATCTTGGGTAAGAGCGTCTCTGGGGGGATGGCCCGGAAGTGGAAAGAGAGAGAAGAAGTGTGGGCATTTGCTGTTTTGGGGTGTAGCAAAAAGATCGCAGCATGGGCGGCCCCACTTCTGAAAAATCTCCTCCATTATGGATTGCTTGAGAGACCACTCGTGAGGCATGAGTATAGCTCTGCTCAATCTGTCCGCTAATATGTTGGTTTTCCCCGGGATATGCGTTGCTACCACAAACCGATGAGAGGAGATCGCCCATTGCCAAAGTCTGAGAGCTTCTCGACACAAGGGATAGGACTTGGTTCCGCCCTGCTTGTTGATGTACCACACCACGGACATGTTGTCCATGTGAACTGCAATAGTTCCTAAGGGAAGAAAGTCGTTGAGGGCTTGCAACGTTAAAAGCACTGCTCTCATCTCTAGGACATTTATGTGCAGGTGGTATTCGAACGGTTGCCACGTGCCATGAACCATCCTGCCCTGATAATGCCCCCCACCCGATCAGGGAGGCATCCGAAGTGACCGTGGCTACCGGGGCCGGGGGGACAAATAGTCTGCCCTGATGGACTAGGGGAGAGGAAGTCCACCAGGATAGATGGCTCTTGCAGGTTTGTGTCACCAGGATCTTGTGACGCATGGGAAGCTGCTGGAAGGACCATTGGGTGAACAACATGCATTGTAAGAGGCGCATGTAAAAACGGGCCAGAGGGAGAAGTGTGATGGCAGCTGCCATGAGGCCCAGCACTTTCAGGACCAACCTGGCTTGTACCCTTTTGCTGGATAGGATGATCCGAATGTGGTTTTGGATATCTAGGATTCTTTGACTTGTTAGGTTTGCTGACATCCGAGTAGTGTCTAGATTTGCGCCTATAAAGGTAATAGATTGGGAGGGCGATAAGGAAGACTTTTGAAAGTTGACCGAAATTCCTAACTTGACTGCAGAGACGTAGAGTATAATCTCTGGCTTGGAGAAGTTGATGCCTGGTGGTGGCTGAGAGGAGCCAGTCGTCGAGATACGGAAACACCTGGAATCCTTGACGTCTCAGGTGAGCCGTGACCGCTGCCATGCATTTGGTGAACACTCTGGGGGCTGTAGTGAGACCAAAGGGCAAGACTCTGAATTGAAAATGACTGTTCTCCAGCCGAAAGCGGAGAAACCTTCTGGAGCGTCTGTGGATTTTTATGTGATAGTACGCATCCTGAAGGTCTATGGAGCACATCCAGTTGTTTTTGCCCAAGAAGGGCAAAATCGATTGAAGTGTGACCATCCGAAATCTTGTCTTTTTGATAGACTTGTTCAGTCTGCTGAGGTCTAATATTGGTCTCCAGTCTCCCGTCTTTTTGGGAACCAAAAAGAACCTTGAGTAGATTCCGGACTCTAGTTGATCTGTTGGAACTGGTTGGATGGCCCTTTTTTTTAGAAGCTTTGATACCTCTAGCTTCGCAATTTCCCTTAGACCGGGTGGAACGTCTGGAAGGGAACCTTTTTGAGGGAAGGGGCTTTCCTCGAAGGGGATTTTGTAACCCTCGGATATGATCGACTGTACCCATCTGTCTTGAAAGAGGGAAAGCCAGGCTTCTGGGTACAGCGACAATCTCCCCCCGACTGCCTCCAAGGGTGGGCAGTCGGGCAACACCTCAGGGATGCTGGAAGGGCTTGTCAGAGAGAGGCTCTCTGCTGCCCTGGTTCTGCGGACCTCCTCTGCCCCTAGGGCGGCGTCTATTGTTATTGCCCCCTCTGCCTCTGGGGGCAAATTGACCACGTGCTTCAGGCGTGACTCCCTGCGATTTTCGGAACCACATTTTCCCTCCCTTCTGACCTCTGGGGTAAGATCTAGAAGGGGTGGAGAAACGGACTCCTACGGCAGAAAGAGTCTTGAAGTCTTGCTCGCACCTAGTTAATGTGTCCTTCACCTGAGGCCCAAACAAAGTAGTGCCATCAAAGGGAGAATTTGAGAAGGACACCTTAAAGGGGTCTGCGAAATTGCAAAGCCGCATCCAGGATTGACGTCTAAGAGCCACTCCTGTTCCTGCGGCTCTACTCGCCCCATCGGCTGCATAAGAAATGAGCCGCATGGAGGAGTTAGTGATGGAATTTAGGATTCCAAGCTGCGAGGCAATCTTCTCTTGAGCCCCAACAGCTGACAGATCCTGTACTACCTCACCCAATTCTTTGAGGATGTCTCTTTGAAGTCGGGTGAAGTGACATAAATAATTCAGCGAACGCATAGCAAAGGTCGCTGAGGAAAACATCCGCTTACCATACCTGTCCATGGTCCTAGACTCCTTGTTAGGAGGATGGACTGGTATGGATGGATCTGCAAGTTCCTTTTTGGTGGTGGCTGCCACCACCATGGCATCAACTGGAACACCTTTCGTAAGAAACTGTTTCTCAGTGGGGGCCGTGATAAATTTAGAAGGCCTCCTGGGGACTGGTTCCACAGAATCAGGAGATGCCCACGCCTTTCGAGCTATCACCTCCATGAGGGGGTCGAAAGGCGGAGACACCCAGGAGGTGGAGTGTCGAGATCCAAAAGCCTCCAGGTATACCGACTCATCCTCGGAGGGATTAATGGAGGGCCAGCTTCCCCTCTGTTTTAGGAGTTCTAGGATGTCTGAAAAGGAGACATCCTCAGAGGGGGATCTTGGGGAACCCACCGACTCAACTAAGTCGGTATCTGATGTCGTAGACTCAGGGGAGTCTAAGTGCTTCCTCTTGCAGGTCCTCTTACGCAGGGGCTCTCCTGAAGGATCAGGAGAAACCTCGGAAGAGGAAGTTCTTCCCAGTGGGGAAACCTGGGGCGATGGATCTCTGGGTCTGGGAGCAAGAGAGTGGGAAGAGACATCTACAGGCACCGTAGAGGGAGGAGCTAAAGGAACCGACTGCTGACTAAGCTCGGGGGCTAGCACACTCCTCATCACTTCGAAGGCTCCCCTCCCAGGGAGGGCCGAGAGAACCCGCTTCGAAGAAACGGGGACCCCCAGCCCCACCGAAAAGGAAGGCTCCAAAGCAGATGTCGGCGCCCAGCTCACCAAGGCCGAAGCCCCGAGAGGGAGAGCGGGGTTGGACAAGGGTCCGATGCCACTCATCCCCCCAGAACCGAACAGGGAAGCCCGATGACCGGATCCCTCCAAGGACGGTCTCGAGGAGGAGATAGGAGTCGAAGACGACGGAGCCGAAAGGTGTGGTATCGGCTCCGAAGCCGCAACAGTCAAGGTTCCAATAATCTCCGGCTCCGAGCTCTGAAGGAGAGTCGAAGGAGGAATCTCAGGAGGGTGTGGAATAGCGGTCATCTGCTGAGACGGGCTATGGAGCATCTGGGCCAATGCCTGTGATTTTAGTAGTCTACTCACCACTCTCTCCAAATCATGGTCTGAGAGCCTGGAAGACCTTGACGATCGGCTCCGATGGCTCCGTTCCGAAAGTAAGGGGGAGGCCGGAGCCGAGTGGATAGACTCCAGTGAAGGAGATCTAGACCTCTTCCTCGACGGAGCCATCGGAGCCGACGAACCTTCGGTCCCAGTTGGAGCCGATAACTTGTCGGCTCTGAGCTGAGGTAGAGGGGTCTCGGCTCCAGCCGGAGCCGAAACATGCTTCGAAGCTAGGGTATCGGCTCCAGCCGGAGCCGACACGGGTGCCGAAGCCAGGGTATCGGTGCCGATCGGCGCCGATACAGAAACTCCCATGGAGGAAGTATCGGCTCCAGATGGAGCCGATATTGACTCTGGAGGAGTCGGAACCAAGGCCACAGACTTGGACACCGAAGTCTGGGTCTTGGGTGGCTTAGAGGGCTTCCCGGAACCGACCTTAGCCGGGGAGCTCTCAGGCTTAAGGAGACCCCTGAGGATCAACTTATTTCTACGCTCCTGCAGGACTCTCTGGCTGAAAGAATGACAAATAGCACAGGAGTCCTGCAGGTGTAGGGGTCCCAGGCAATAAATACAAGAAGTGTGACCGTCTGTCAGAGACATCTTCTGACAGCACGAGTCACACTTCTTAAAACCTGAGACCCTAGTGTCTTTTGACATGACCTAGTAGGACACTAACACACTCAGTCCTTAAGTAGTCTAATTAAAGTAAGCACAGACACACCTACACAAAAAATCCTGACAGGAAAAAGTTAGATGGGAAGGCCTAAGGCCTGACTGACAGAAAAATTATAAAAAGGGTCGAGGAACTAACGGGAATAGGGTCTAAGTGAAACGGGAATAACTAACTTTAACAGGGAGTAAAAATTTTACAACTATTCAAGGTTGAATCTCTTTGAAAATGTAAATAAAGTTCACTTACCAGGAGCTGGTAAAGAAGGTGACCTCATGAGCGAGCGGCAAACGAGATCTGGGTAATTATCGCCTTGCATCATGGGATATAGGGCTGCCTCGAGCTGGTAAAAGTGATTCTCGAGCTTAGCAAGTGCCGAGTCGGAGCCGATGATCGGCTCCGAACCCATCCAGCAAGAATGAAGGCGAGATTGACAACTTAACATTGCATGCTAACACATATCGCAACATCTTTATAAGTTTAAAAAAGTGATATTTAAAATCTTTCCCGATTTCTGGGCCTTTGTTCTCCCATTTTAGATTTTGCATACACAGAAATATTTCAAGTGTGGGCAATAATGCCCTTCTAGCCAGCCAATATAGCAAAACAGTTGTTCCCATAATAAGTTCCAGACTGTTAAATATCTAAACTAATACTTGCTTTAAATGTAATTTGGTAATCTCTTCCATGCATCAGTTCATCTCTTAGAGAAGCAATTAGTAAATTTCTCATTCCTATAGAATCTTCTACATAGGTTGTCTGATGTTTCGCTACTACTTTTTGATAACCCCAAATATTCCCAGAGGTAGTCTCTAAATGCCCAATATACCTGAATAAGATCACCTCTTAAATATCAAAGACCCTGTTCAGATATTTTAGTCTTTCACAATAACTTAAATTTTCACTTCCATTGATGCTCGTGGTATATTTCCGCTGGGATCTTTACAGTTCACTCATGATTTTCTTATATGGTTTCCACATAGTTATTCCATACTCAAGTTTGGGTCTAATGTAACTAAAAAAACAATGACTTAATTTCCAATTTCCTAGACTTTCTAAACATTTTTATAGTATTGTTCTATAGCTATCACTAACCAGCTGGTTGATATGATTAGAAAAACAAACCTGGAATGACCCATTTACCATACCATATATACCCTAGTCCTAAAATGTATCTACAGTTTCACTCACTGCGTGCTGTATTAAAATATTAACCATTCAGTTATGTCTCCCAATCACCAATCTTATAAGCTTAGTTTTTGATGTAATTATCAGCTTTGCTGTGCCCAAAACATCACTTTAGTGAAGTTCTTCTGCAGACATGCATGCTCCATATGTAACTGTCTTAACTATTTTCAAGTCATCTGCAATATACAGACTAGAGAAGGCACAACCACACCAATTTACTTAACAGTTGCACAAAAAAAAATGTTTACTTAATACTTACACAGATACACTCAAAATTTGCCACTTACCTTGCATTTTTTTTTTTTTTGCAGCAGTAAAAAAATGATATATCCTCTCTATACTGTAGAGTGGTGATTCTGGATCAACTTAATCCCAGTTGGGGCACAGGCTAACTTTTGTGGGCTGGCTGCTTGCTGTAATGGAATGGAGCATAAAGAAGTGTGCAGAAAAATGACCATATGTGCGGCTCATCGTCGTAAGTCCTGTCTGGTCTTAAAAAAAAAAAAACGAAACAAGCTGTTCTGAAGTTCTTGGCTGTGCACCTTACCCTACGGTACATCCAACCAAATTTCAGGAGACTGTCATGTACAGTGCTGCACACACTTGATCAGAGAATGCAAAAGCATAGTCGATTTAGTACACACTGTACTAAAATGCAACAGAGAAATCCACTCAAACCGCAGGACCACAAAGAAAGTACAGTTTTGTACCAGCCATAAATGTAGATGTCCGATAGGTATGCATCTGCAGTCCTTACATATGGGTTGTCCTGCCTCAGGCAGCCCTTCGGTTGGCTGGATTCCAAAGTCTGGGTCCGGCGTCGGCTGATGTCGCCCTCTCCCCAACGTCAGAGCGCCTGGGGTATAAAAGCGTCAGCCGACGCCATCTTCCTCAGTTTTTCTTGCCCCAGATGCCAGGTGCCCTCTAAGGAAGGCTAAATTTGGAGAGATGCAAAAAATTCCAAACATACCAAGTAATATAAAACAAATACACCATAATAGATAACCCCAGCTAGCTATAAGAGGGATAAGTACCCAGGAAATACCACAGAGGGAAAGGAGGGAGGGTAAACCTGACTGTAGATGCATACCTATTGGACATCTACATTTATGGTAGGTACAAAACTGTACTATGTCCTTCAAGGATGCATCTGCAGTCCTTACATATGGGTAGAATACCATAGCCAAGCTGAGGGTGGTAGGATCTAAGAAAGTGATGGTGTAGCTAAAATGCCCTGCAGGACTGCCGTAGCAAAGCCTGCTCTGGATCTGGAATATAAGGGTAAGTTGTAATGCTTGGAAAATGTATGCACGGAGCTCCATGTAGCAGCTTCTAAAATGTCCTTGGTAGCCACCCCTCTTAAGAAGGCTGTGGAGGTGGCTGTGGCTCTGGTGGAATGAGGTCTAATGTTAGCTGGCATGGTTTTGCCATGAAAAGAGTAACAGAATCGAATGCAATTCCCTATCCATTTTGAAATTGTCTGTTTGGAAATTGCTTTTCCTTGTACACCAGCAGCATATGCTACAAATAGCTGGTCAGATTTTCTGTAAGTCTTAGTTCTGTCCAAGTAATAGCGCAACTGTCTGTGAATGTCCAGGGTATACAGAAGTTTCTCCTTTGTTTTGTGGATTTGGAAAGAAGGTAGGCAGGTGAATAGCTTGGTTCAGTGAGACCCTGGATACCACCTTTGGCATGAATGAAGGATTGGTTCTCAGTGAAACTCTGTCCTGATGAAAAATAAGAAATGGTTGTACTGCCATGAGGGCCTGCAACTCAGATACTCTTCTTGCTGAGGTTATGGCCAGAAGGAATGCAGTCTTCCAAGACAGGAACTGTAGTTCTGAAGATGCTGCTGGTTCAAAGGGAGGTAGAGTTAATTTTTCCAACATGAAGTTAAGGTCCCATGTAGGCACTGGTGGTTTCCTTGGAGGATTGATGTTTTTAACTCCCCTTAGAAACTGCCTTAGGAGAGGATGAGAAAAGACAGGTGGATCAGTATTGTATTCTGCTGAAATTGCTGAAGCATGAATTTTTATGGAAGAGTAAGAAAGGCCATTGCGGAGCATTTCTGCCAAGTATTCCAGGATATGTGCCAAGTTCATCACTGTCGCATCTAGGCCCTTTGTGGTGTTCCAAGTGCGAAATCTTTTCCATTTTGCTGAATATGCCTTTCTTGTGGAAGGCCGGCGAGCTTCCATGATGATGTCCTTCACTGTCTTGGATAGCTTATCCTGGTGAGGAGTCAAGGTATTCTCCAGGCTGTCAGCTGCAAGGTTTTCAGGCTGGAGTGCAGAGTTTTGTAATTGTGTTGTGTCAGCAGAAGTGGCCATTGTGGTAGAGGCCACGGTTTCGTGTGTGACATGCTCCTTAACAGTGGGTACCAGTGTTGTCTGGGCCAGTCCGGAGCTATCAGAATCACTTTGGGCTGCTCTGTCCTGATCTTCAGTAAGACCTTGGTCATTAATGGAAGAGGTGGGAATGCATACACTGTTAGAGTATTCCAGCTGAAAGAGAGGACGTCCACTTTCCATACTTGTGGGTGGTATGTCCTTGAGCAGAATTTCTTCAGCTGATGGTTGTGGTGGGAGGCAAAAAGATCTATGTCCGGCCTCCCCCATGATTGTGTTATCTGAAAGAAGATGTCTGGGTGCAGCATCCATTCGTGTGGATCCATGATATTTCTGCTTAGGCTGTCCGCCAGTTTATTGTCTTTTCCTGGCACAAACTGGGATTGCAGCTCTATATTGAGTTTTAGGGAAAGTTCCCAAAGATTCATTGCCAGCCTGCAAAAAGGGTAGGAATGGGTACCTCCTTGCTTGTTTATGTACCACATAACTGTGGTACTGTCTGTCCTTATTAGCAGGTGTCCTTGATGCAGAAAATGTTTGAAGGCCTCGATTGCATGTATCGCCGCCAGCATTTCCTTTTGGTTTATGTGCATGCGCAATTCTTTCTGTGACCATAGTCCTTGGATGCATCTGCCCTCCATGTGTGCTCAACATCCATGGTCTGAAGCGTCCGTTGTAATGGTTTGGCTGATTATTGGTTTGCTGAAGGGCAGACCCCTGTTTGACTGGCTTGCTTGAGCCCACCACAGAAATTCCTTTTGAAGGCATGGAATGAGTGGTATCAAAGCTTCTAGGCTGTGACTGTGCTGGCACCATAAACTCCTTAGGTGCCATTGTAGTTTCCTCATATGTAGCCTTGCTTGTGGAATCAGAAGAATGCAAGATGCCATGTAACCCAGGGCCTGCAGGATTTTCCTTGCAGTCAGCTGAGTTTGTTTTGTCAGATTTTCGAAATAATCCAGTAGTTGTCTGTTTTTCTTCCGTGAGAAAAGCCATTTGGGTGGTTGTATCTAGTTTCGCACCCAGAAAAATTATCCTTTGGGATGGAACAAGTCTTGATTTGTGAATGTTGACTGTATATCCCAAAGCCTGAAGTAGGCGGATGGCATAATTCAAGTGTTTTACCAAAGTTTGTTGGCTGTCCGCTTGTATAAGGCAGTCGTCCAGATATGGGTATATTTGAATCCCCTGAAGTCTGCAGTGTGCAATTACTGATGCCAGGCATTGTGTGAATACTCTGGGTGCAGTAGATAAGCCAAAGGGCAATGCTGAGAATTGATAATGCTCTGAACCTGCAAGAAATCTGAGGTGTCTTCTGCAACTTTGTCTGCAGGTATGCCTCCTTGAGGTCTAGAGTTACCAGCCAAGACCCCTTGCCCAGCATGGGAAGGAGTTGCTGTAGGGTCAGCATTTTGAATTTTGGCACAATGAGATAAGTATTCAGTGCGGACAAGTCGAGAATAGGCCTCCATTGTTTTTCTTTTCTTGGGACAAGGAATAGTCTGGAATAAAATCCTTGGCCTTGTTCTGTGAGAGGAACCTTTTCTATAGCTTTCATTTGCAATAGGTTGGAAATTTGTTTTAAAGCCTCTGCCCTTTGATTCGGTGGCAGGTTTGGCATGCCTTTTCTTTTTGGTAATGTATGAAAATGGAACCTGTACCCTTTGTCTATTATTTGCAGTGTCCATTTGTCCCTTGTAATACTGTGCCAATTTTTTGAGAATAAAGATAGCTTTCCGCCCAAAGGTGCTTCCAATTGAGCCCTGGTTGGCGGGGTCAAGGTAAAGTCATTGAGTCTGTCCTTGTGGAGCAGCTGTAGGTCCTGCACTACCTCTCTGGTTAGGAGGCTGCCATTGACGTCCTCTGTAGGAGCCTCTAGCTTGCCCTCTACCTCTGGCACGCCTGTTCTTGCCTCTTTGAAATCTCTCTGTGTCTGGAAAGGACCAATTCTTAGAGGGCCAATTTCTGCTGAATCTTGGTGGTTGGACCTGGAGAAAATCTTTGACTGTCTGTACAGATTTAGCCTTTTCCTCAAATTTCTTTAAGACCTCCTGAGCAGTGGAGCCAAATAACTTTTGCTTTTCCAGTGGCACATCCAGAAGCTTTGCTTTAACATGATCTGGCAGAGTTTGTTCCTTCAGCCAAGCATGCCTACGTATGACTGCACCTGTCATTGCTGACCTACATGAAGCTTCCAATGTATCATAACCACACTGCAAGAAATGGTTGCTAACCTGTTGGGAGTTATGTACCAGATCCTGAAGTGACTTGCAATCTAGGGGTTCAGGTGAAGACAGTTTTTTATGCAATTCATCTAACAAATACTCTTGGTACTGTATCATATGGAATTGACAATTTAATGCCCTCATAGAAAGAGTGGAAGAAGTATACACTTTTTTACCCCATCTCTCTAAAGCCCTGGACTCCCTTTCAGAGGGGAGTGGGTTTTTAGTAGTGGCAGATGCAACCCCTCTAGGGCCCTGGGAAATAGTTTCAGGGTCAGCAGAGTGGGCCTTGTAAAGGAAATGATGTGAGTCCGGGACCCTGTAGTACCTATCGGGTTTGACAGGAGCCGGAGGAAGGGAGTCAGGGGTAATGCTAGACTCAGAGTACACATCATCAATGACATTCAAAACAGGAGGAATAGCCAAAGGTCTATGCTGAGGTAAATGCAAAAAGGTCCTTAATCCCTTCCTGGAATCAGAGAATTCCTGGCCCTGCCATTTGAAATGCTCTCTCATGGAGTGAAGGGTTTCCCCAAAGGACAGCTCTTCAGGAGGGGAGGCAGAGGGAATAGATTCCTCTGCATCAGAATCCTCATAGGCCGTAAAGGCCTCCTCCTGGTAGTCTGAAAGAGCAGAGCCATCTGAGGCCTCATCAGAGGACTGGGGATCAGTGGGCTCAACCCTGGGCCTTTTGTCTAGAGGAGGTTGAGAGCCCCTGTCCGGATGTGGCTGAGAACCCCTAATTAAGGAAATAAGGTCCTCAGCTAAACTTAAAATCTGTGAACCTGTAGTGGATCCCTGAGGAATAGCCTTGGGAGGCAGAGATTTTGGCTGTTTAGCAGCTTTAGCCCTTGTGAATGCCTTAATGGACATGGATGCGGGAGGCCTGGCTGCTCCACGTGCTTGCGTAGTTTTGTCTAGGGCAATGGTGTCGGATGTTTCTGGAACACCGGTTTCTGAGGGAATTCTATAACCGACTCATAAGAGACCTCCGGGGCCGAGGTTGTCGGCTGTGCGGTTTCGATGGTCGGAAGTACCAAGGACTCAGTTTCAGCCGAGACCGAGACACTCGCGGTAGGCCTAGGCGTGGTTTCAGCCGAAACCACGGTCTGCGTGTGTCGGTCCTTGTCCTTCCGTTTTTTGGTTAAATGAGAAGTCGGAGTCTCCGACGGCATATTGTAACAGTAACTAGCCCCCAAAAATTCCTCTGCAAACTCCGCCCGACGCCTAAGAGTGCGTCGGTTGAAGGAGGCACAGGCTGTACAGGCCGAGACATCGTGGTCTGGGCCTAGGCAGGGGAGGCAGTAAGAATGGAAATCCTTATGAGGTATTTGTTTCCCACAAGTTAAGCAATTATTAACTTTAAGCGTTTGATCTGACATCGGCTGAGGCAAGAAAGAGTCCCCAACGGGGTACTTAGCTTTTGAAGTCTTCGGTAGCTGAAGTTACAGGAGCTGGCCGACCGGCACTTGCAAACTGCTTCTGCTTCGGGCACCATGCGGCAAGAAAGACTGAAGAAGATGGCGTCGGCTGACGCTTTTATACCCCAGGCCCTCTGACGTCAGGGAGAGGGCGACATCAGCCGACGCCGGACCCAGACTTTGGAATCCGCCCGACCGAAGGGCTGCCAGAGGTAGGACAACCCATATGTAAGGACTGCAGATGCATCCTTGAAGGACATCAGAAGTTGCCCGGCTCTTTACTCAGACCATCTTCTGCGAACTCCAAAAGTTAGAATTAAACAGGCAGCACCAATGACAAGAGATTGACTGCAGATGCATTTAACAGAAATTAAGCAGCCTGCCAAATACAGCTGCAGCTAATCACAATTACATCATCTGGATGGATTAGTCCAGTCATCTCCCAACCCCCCACCTTTCTCAGAAAAGCAGAGTGATAATAACTGTCTTGGCTGGCTGTGAGCGTGAAAAGCTTATCGTTCAGTAGATGAAGACTTTTGGGATATTTTTAAAGATTTTTTAACCCCTGGCTTGTCAGTGTGTACACTACGATTTATGTAGCATATGCTTTCCGATGTTCTAGCCAAGCTGTACCATGAGTTTAAAAAGGGGGAGGCGCCTGCCTCTGCGCCAAAACCTAAACCTGCCACCTGCCTATTAAAAACGTTTAAGGCTAACTGTCTGTAAGCATATTTAACCAGAAGTTAGTATTGCTTACCACCGTGCAACCCCGAGCTAACCCTCTTACAACTGCTTAAAAATGCCTTAATCCCTCTGTATCCAACAACCCTTGTTCTGCCCAGCAACAAAATAATCAGCCCTTAAAAGTCTTCAACCCAGGATCCTGCACACCATAGCCACAGCAATTTACCACTAAGATATTTGAGGTGTAGATATAGCTGATGTTTTTTCAAACATATCATGCAGCACAGTCATTCAACAGTGGGGAAATGTATTTATATATATATATATATATATATATATATATATATATATATATATATATCTTGTTTTCTTTCAGCTTTTTCCTGGTTAGGGGTTACACCACAGCTGAACTCCAGTCCACTAATGATTGGCAGTAGATTTTCACAAACACCAAGGTGCCAGCTCAAAGTCCAACCTTCAACAAAGGCACATCCATTCACACATGTCTTTCAAACACCCACCCAACCACAGGGAGGACATGCAGACTCCACAGAGAAGGCACTCCCCACACTCCAGCCAAGAATCGAACGGGAGAACCACTTGCTGTGAGGCAACAACGCTACCGCTGCACCACTGCGGATATCATATATATATATGTAGTGCAGTCGGACATCGGATCCACACTCTGAACGTCTTAGTGCAACAAATATGATCAAAGGCTGTGTAAATGGTGGTGAAGGGGCTCAAACTAGGGACCTCTTGTAATTATTGCTCTTATCACTTCCTCCACAGCAGAACTGTTCTGCCTTGCAACAAAATAATAAGGCCTGCCAAGTCCCGGACCCAGGACCTTGTATACTATGATCAAAGCAATGTACTACTGCACCATTTGAGCCCTGCAAAATAGTGATGACATTCCAAACATATCAGTTAATACATCGTCCAACAGCAGGGAAAGGACGCTGTAGAATCCATCTGGTAGTCTATATATACATGTGTGTGTGTGTGTGTGTGTGTGTGTGTGTGTGTGTGTGTATATATATATATATATATATATATATATATATATATGTATCTGTATCTGTATGCAGATGCATATATGTGGACAAATCTATGCATGATACACACATGTATGTATATATATATATATATATATATATATATATATATATACACACATATATATATATATATATATATATATATACAGAGAGAGAGAGAGACATACATCCACATTCATATCCACATAGATGCATACATACATATATATAGAAAGGTGAAGAAATATATATATATATATATATATATATATATATATATATATATATATATATATATATATATATATATATATATACCTATACAGAAATATATGACAGCTACAAAGATATGCAATCAGAGGGTTATGCTGCTGCACACTGGAATTCTAAACCTGGAAATTCACTCAGTGGAAGTATTACAATGACATCTGTACTGTAACAGATATCTGGTAAAGGCAGCAGGAAGTACCCCTGCAGTACCAGCC